>NC_057807.1:574324427-574346389 GCF_018294505.1 Triticum aestivum | reverse complement strand
AGATCCGGTGCGGGCAGCGCGGGAGCCGGGCGGCGCGCGGGCCCGATCACGGCTCAAGCGGGCCGCGGATGGGCTGAGCGGGCCCGCAGTGGAGACGTCGGCGGGGAGCTGACGTGGCGCGACGTGGCAGCACCGGATAGGGCGGAGCGAGGTGGCCGGCGGACATGTCCGGCTCGGGCGGACATGTCCGGCGGCGCGAGGATGAAGATGGCTAGGGTTCATCCGCGAATTCGGAGGAGGGGGACTAATATATAGGTAGAGGGAGCTAGGAGAGTCCAAATGAGGAGCGGTTTTCGGCCACGCGATCGTGATCGAATCACTGAGAGCATGGAGGGGAGTTAGATGGGTTTTGGGCCACTTTGGAGGGGTGTTGGGCTGCAAGACGAAAGGGGCTTTTGCGGTTACCCGGTTAACCGTTGGAGTATCAAACGACCTCCAAATGACACGAAACTTGACAGGCGGTCTACCGGTGCTATACCAAGGCCGCTTGGCAAACCTCGGGCCATTCCGAGAAAGTTTAACACCCGCTCACAACGAGAGACAAGAGGGGGACGCCGGAGGACATAGGAGTGCCGGATTGCGAAACGGACAACGGGGAAAATGCTCGGATGCATGAGACGAACACGTATGCCAATGCGATGCACATGATGACATGATATGAAATGCAGATGATGACATGGCAAAATGCAACACGCAAGCAAGTGACATGGCAACTACGGCGAATAACTGGAAGACACCTGGCGCATCGAATCCGGGGCGTTACATGGTGCTTCCCCCTGATGCCTTCTCCTGGGAAGCGCACTCTGAAGAGCGCTTCCACATGCTGCCCAAGCGCCTCCCTCGTGACCCTGGCCTGGTCTTAGGCTCTCCCGAGGAGAGCCTTCGAGCCCAGCCTGAGAGGGGCGTCGGGCGCGCCTTCCTATGCAATAGGTGAAGGCGCCATGTCCGGGGATGCGAGGCTCAACGTGGTGTCCTCGGGAGAAGCTCCTTAGTGAGACCCCTTTCCCAGTTGCAGCTTCTTTGTCTTGGAGGCGACCTCAGGAGGGAGGGCGCTGCCCTCGTCTTCAGGGTTCTTGATTGCTACAGCCTAGAAGGCGCGCTCGAGGGAGCACACCACATCCTTCTCTTGACATGCAACCGTGATGACACCGCTCCCTGGCATCTTGAGGACGTTCTAGCTGTGGTGTGTAGCCGCCATGAGCTTGGCCAGTGCTGGGTACCCTAGGATGGAGTTGTAGGGTAGACGGATGTCGGCGACATCAAAGTCGATGAGCTTGGTGCTGTAGTTGTTGCGCTCGCCGAAGGTGACAGGGAGATGGACCTGCCCTATCGGATGTGTAGAACTGCCGGTCACTCCTGAAAATGGCTTGGTTGGGTGAAGCTGGTAGTATGGCACTTGGAGCCTATCGAACGTTTGAACAGACAAGACATTGAGCCCCGCCCCGCCATCGATGAGAGTCTTGGTGACGACCACGCTGCTGATGACAGGAGAGCAGAGCATGGGGAGCGCGCCAGCAGTGGCCGCGCACTTGAGCTGGTCTGAGGAGCTGAAGGTGATGGTGCACTTGGACCACCTAAGAGGGTGAGTTGCTTCAGGCTTTGGGAGCGCCGCGTTCACCTCGCGCGCGAACTTCTTGAAGACGCAGTGGGAGGCTAGGGCTTGTGAGCCGCCCAAGATGCAGGCGATGGCTCGAGGCTCCTGAAAGCCCCTAGCTCCCTCATCCTGGTGGTGATCTTTGTTCCTTCTTAGTGGTGGAGGTAGTGGAGGCAGACCGGCATTGCCCTGAGGGTGCTCCTCACGAGGCCAGTCCCTCCATGCGCCCTCGCGGGGTTGGCCCTGCCAGCGGTTCTCCCGAGGCTGGTCGCGCCACTCCTGACGGTGGTTGCGTCCGTCCCAGCGTCCTCCACCTCGACCACCTCCACGGATGTAGCCTTGATTGTTGCGCTCGAGGCGTCGACCGAGACGCCCATCACGGAGGGCCCTGAGCTCTTGACAGTCGTTGGTGTTGTGGCTGTGGACATTGTGGAAGACGCAGAATGGTCGGTTGCTCTTGGATGACTCGGGGTGGTCGCAACCGCGCTTCGTCTCTGGCTCGGCCGCAAGCACGGCCGACCCCTTGCACTTCACGTCCTTGGCCTTGGCCTTCTTGGTCAGCATCGGGGAGCTCGAGGAGGGAGAGGCCCCCCTCCTCAGCCCTGGCGCACTTGTTTGCCATGTTGAACATCTCCAGAGCCGTGCAGAGATCCTCATGGATGGCGAGTTCCTCCTTCATCTTGACATCGTGGATGCCATCAGTGAATGCTGAAATGATGGCCTCGTCCGACACCTTGGGAATCTTGTGACGCACGTTGTTGAAGCGCTGGATGTACTTCTACATGGTCTCTCCAGGTTGCTGCTTGATGCGACGTAGGTCACCCGCGGTTGGCGGGCGGTCGCGAGTGCCCTGGAAGTTGGCGATGAAGCGGCCGCACATCTCCTCCCAAGAAGAGATCGACCCCTCGGGCAGGTTTAGGATCCAAGAACGTGTGTCATCCTTGAGGGCCATCGGGAACCAGTTTGCCATGATCTTCTCATCACTTCTGGCCGCCTCGATGCTCAGCTCGTAGAGCTACAGGAACTCAGCGGGGTCGGCGGTGCCATCGTAGCGTGGAGGCAGGTCGGGCTTGAACGGGTGAATGAGCGGCATCCTGTTGTGGCCACTGGAGCTCATCGAGGGGGGGGGGGCGGAGCCTAATCCTGGTGCACGTGTACCGCCACCTCCTATGGCGGCACGTAGGCCTGGTGCGGGGGTGCTGGGAGTGCCTGCGCTTCGCTTTGAGGTCGCTGCACAACCTGACAGCTCACATCCTCTCGAGCTGGCGCCTGGCGCGGCGGGTCGGGCCGTGGTGCCGCACGACTTGACTTGACGATGGCGCCCTAGGCCAGAGATGGTGGAGGAGCCTCGTGAGCCACGTCGCCCACGGAGGGTAGCTGCAGAGGCAGGGAGCGGGCTGGTGCGGCAGAGCCCCCGGCCGCGTTGACGAGCTCAGCGATTCGCTCGAGCCACTCCTCGTAGAAGTCGTCGACTGTGCGGTAGCGAAGGAGCTCCCGCGCCATGAGCAGAGCGGCCTGCGTGTTCGCCGGGCCGTGAAGCGCATGGGAGGATGAAGCAGCTGGCGTCAGTGACGAAGTAGCGGTGCACCCGTCGTGGCGCACCGACGGGTGCAACAAAGAAGCTTGTTGCTCGTAGCCGGCAGGGCTCGTGGCGGCGTTGGCCACCGGAGACGGAGCACGACAAGCGCAACCATCGCCTGCTAGAGCCGTCTGAGCGACGCGAGCAGTGACTATGGCCCGCCGCTCGGCGCGAGCTCGGCGTGCATCGGCCATGGAGGTGTGAGAGTGACGGTGGTTCGATTAACGGAAGAGAGCATCCGACGCACCCCTACCTGGCTTGCAAAATGTCGTATTACGGGTTCCGCAAACCCTTGAGAGGTTCAAACACTGGCGTGCGTGCGGAGATCTCAACCTACCTAGCCTGCCTACTCACGATCCTCCTAAGCCTAGCTCGTCAAGCTCGAAGGGACAAGGGGACACAACAGTTTATACTGGTTCGGGCCACCATTGTGGTGTAATACCCTACTCCAGTGTGGTGTGGTGGATTGCCTTGTAGGCTGATGATGAACTAGTACAATGGATGAACTGGCCTTCGGAGGAGAGGTGTTCTTGAGCTCCAAGAGCTAGTGAGGTGAATCTGGTCGGAATCAGATCCCTCCCCTATGGTGGTGGCTAAGTCCTATTTATAGTGGCCTTGGTCCTCTTCCCAAATGTTGGCGGGAAGGGATCCCACAACGACCGGTTTTCAAAGGGGACAAGTAGTACAACTTATCCTGACAAAAGTAGTCTTCGCCTGCGAAAAGCCTCTGGTCATGACGCCGCGGTGGGCTCAGTGATGACCTCCGTCTTGCCGTCCTAGCGGTCTTGGTCTTGTTGCACCAGAATAGAAACCTTTGGCTGATTCCTCGGGACTCTGCGCTTGTGGCTTGCCTCCTTTGCACCGAAGAGGAAACCTGCGCTCTGCGCCCGCCTGGCGCTCACCTGGCCTTGGTCGTCATGGCTCACGTCAGCTGAGCCTTGTGAGGTAAACCTTGCATAGAACTCTCTGCCCCTCGGGAGCCAGCCTAAGGAGGCCTATCCCCTTAGGGGTCTTGGCGTTGTCCGCCTTGCGAGGGTCTTGAGCAGTTGATGTCGAACCTGGGCCGTACCAAGCCGTTGATGGGGCCGTGCGGTGGGCCACAGGTAGGCAAGGCTAGATACCCCCATATCTAGAACGCCAACACATACAATGAAGAAAGTGTAGAGAAGTCAGGCATATATGTAGGTATGTTTCAAAACAGAAGCACGGTGTGCATACGTATAGATCGCAAACTCACACAATCAGATCTTTCAGGAAGCTCATGAAGCTCCCAGGCCCGTAAAAAGGAAAGAAAATAGGAAATCCTCCTTTGAGGGACCGTACCAAAGTTTCGTGGCTTGCGTTATCATATCGCATGCTCTGATCACCCAAAGCTGCCATGGCCAAGTACCCGCAAGAAGTCTTAAGCTTCTCAACATAATAGTATTGATCAGCACATAGACGAAAGAAGTGCTGGTGCTCAGACAATCCACCGGTTTGTAGTCACTACTGTTGGTGATTGGCTGTGAACAATTCACAAAGTTGTCCCATGTAACCCTGGGGAAGGGGATCAATTCACCGAGGCCGTTGGGCCACTGGAGACCATTTAGGTAGGGGCACTGGTTCCAACAAGGAAGAGGGCAGTTGCCGCTCATGTCCAGGTTGGCGTCCACGACCCAGAAGTACGAAAGTTTGTAGTTGATCTCGGTGACCAAGTATTTCCCTATGTTGATCTGACTTGTAGCCCCGTCGCCGGCGCAAGCTAACTCGTATGACAGAGCACCGCACTCAGTTGGATCGCCTTGCAGGAGGAAAGGGTAGTGGATGTCCTGGATATGGCCGCAAGAAAAAGGAGGGCAGGCGTACCTATCATGTTGCCCCTCAGCGTCCACGACAAGAAGTGCGACCATGAAATGCAGCAACAACCACCATAGACGCATCGACGATACTCAATCGATTGTTTAGCTCTAGTTCTAGCTTGATGAAAGAAAGAAGGATGAAAAGAAGACAAATATTGCACAAAGGGGTGATGGTGGAAAAGATTGAAAAAGAGCATGTCGATTGAAGGACCCTGTAGCAGATGGTGAATGTCCACATCACTGCATCCATATGTCATTACACTGAAGATGTGCCATACATATGAAAACATCATTGCTGCCATATGTCATCACAAAGAAGATGTGCCATGTATATACGATCCTTGTTGACTCATTCTAGCTCGTATCATCTGGCATAGATGCTGGCATATGCTGCTGTGATTTGCCAAGGTAGTTGATACATGTCAGTGTCACGTCTCGGATTCTATTGTGGTGATGTAGTCTACAGAAGCTTGTTCTACAAGACTACAATGACGTACAGCCAAACCCAAGTACTAGAAAACGATATGTACAGGAGGTTTGTATTGATTCATGGACCGGGGAAATTCTTGCTCAGGCAAGCACAACTTAGGCTACTGATTTTCTTCTTCTTCTATTGTCTTTGTAATCACAATACATGGCTTACCTTCATCCATCTTTGCAGCACATCGGGAGAAAGATGAGTGTATTTCTTGTCGCAGCCCTGGTGGCCTGCCTTGTCAGCCATGGAGCCGGCACGACCATAGCTTCGGCAGCTTGGGATGACCAAGATTTCTTCAAAAACTGTCCGCCGTCCTGATGCACCAGTGAAGGACCCGAGATCTAGTCCCCCCTCCAGCTTGATTCCAGTAACACATCATCATCATCATCATCATCATCATCCTCATCCTACGGCGCAAAGACATGTGTGAATCTAGCATGCTTAGGCCAAGACACCATCATGCTTCACCCACTTTTTGGCCCATGCCGTGCCACCGCCATAAATTACACCACTGCCTCCCTCAGCATCACCCGCTTACCTCCGCCTACACGATGATTCAGAAGCTCGCCCCAAAAGTTCACCACCAGCTGACGCTGGTCACTATTGTGCTCCGCACTACGGTAGAGATAGAAGGCTTGTAAGTTGCTCAAGGGAGTTCGTGTCATGCAGGATCACTCAATATCCCGTCTGCTCAAGGAAAGCTGATGCCCATGTTCCAATCCACATGCACTTGGTAAAGACAATACAACTTCTGTAAAATCTGAGACGGAGATCATCCCATTCCATGCCATTTGGATTATCCAAAGATCATTACCACTCCAATGCTTTGCCCTCCAAAAATGAAGGAAATAATTTCTTCCTTACTTCTTCATGACGTAAATCTGAAATCTCTTTCTGTGGGAGAAAAAAAAGGCTACCAATGGAGGGAAATGCCTGGTTAGCTGGAAGGGTGTGTGTCAGCCTCGAGAATCTGGCAGGATGGGATTATCGAATCTCCAGGCGGAAGGTATAGCCCTACTGGCGCGCTGGCTTTGGCAAAGCTGGACGGACCTAATGAAGCCATGGCAAGGCCTTCCCCTGCCTATTGACTTCAAGACATAGGCGCTGTTCAATCCTTCCATACTCCTGACACTAGGCGACGGCTGCAGGGCTCGGTTTTGGCTCGATCCATGGAATGGTGGATGTTGGTTGCAAGATAGTCACGTTGATCTGTTCTCCTTCTGTACTTGCAAGAAACTCACCGTTCAGCAGGTATTAGAGGTCAACCACTTGACTAGGCTCACTTCTGGAGCGCTCTCTCCCCGGATGCTATCGTCTAGTTCGCGGAGGTGTGGGTGGCTTTCGCCACGGTCACCCTCGTTGCGGACACGCCTGATATGATTTCCTGGAAATGGCCTGCGGTTCTCCTCTGCATCGGCATATCTTATCCAGTTCGAAGGCTGTCGACGGTTTGATTTCTGGCAAATGGTTTGGTGATCGGATGCTCCGCTCAAATGCAAGATCTTCTCTTGGTTGGCCGTGCTAAAAAAATTCCTTAAAATTGACAACCTGGCAAAGAGGGGGTGGCCCCGTGACCCTGCTTGCGCTCTCTGCAGTGCTGCCCCTAAAGATGCAATCTCTATGTTGCTGCTCTGTCCTTTTGCGTATGAGTTTTGGATCAAGGTGCTTGCCCCCTGCCACTTGCCAACCATTCTGGCCTCGCCTCCATCTTCCGACAACCTTCTAGACTGGTGGCAATTTAGGCTTAGTCGCATCCCCGTTGGGTATCGCAAAGCATGGAGTGGCTTGGTGCAGTTGGGTTGGTGATGCACTTGGAAAGAGCAAAATGCGCGGGTTTTTCACAAAGAGATGTCCACTATTGAAAGTGTGACCACCAAGCTCAAATCTGTGCTGGAGCAGTGGAACTCTGCGGGAAGATCAAAGCTATGGTCGCTAATCCAAAGACCTCTGGAGTCCGATTAGCTAGAGCATTGATTCTGTTTTAGACTTCTAGTTGTTGATCTGTCTAGCCACTCTTATAGTCTTGCTGACAACTTGATTTCTCCCTCCCCCATCTGCTTTCGTACTTTGTTTACTCCCCCTATTTGCAATGAAAAGGCTGGGCCGCCAGCACTTTTGTAAAAAATATCTGAAATCTTAATGCTAAGGACACATATTGCCAATAAGAGGCCACATATAAGTGTTATTTCATATGAACAGTGTGAGCCCTGCATATTGAATAAATTTCACATGCTCAATGGAGCTAATAAGTATCTGTAGACTTCTCCTTTATTTCCAATAGGTAGAGTTGTAGAGGTTCTTTCCTAATGAAAGTGCAACTAATCCCTGGGTGGTTTTAGTAATTCTTAACAACATATAGCTCATTGAACTAATACCTTTTCAAGATGATCATTTTAGAAAGTTCAATGATTGTCATGGCATGGACTAGAGATGTGGACCCCTCAAAATGCTAAGGACACATATTGGCAAAAGCTCAAGATTCTACATTTTCATTTTTAGTGATCCAAGATCACACTAAGTCCATAGGAAAAGCCAATACTATTAAAAGGGGATGAGATGTTGCTTAATGGCTTTCTTGCTCAAAATGCTTAGTGATATGCTCCAAAGCCCTCAACCACTTTATCATTTCCACATATGTCCTAAACCTAAAGTCAAACTCAGCCTCACTGATTTGATCTACCCGGCGCCACCGAGTTCATTTGACATAGCCACATTCATAAACCCTAATCAGTTCGGTCCCACTGATAGGGATCTCGGTCTCACCGAGATGGGATTGCAAACTCTCGGTTTCCCTTCGTAACGTTTCAGTCTCACCGAAATGAGCGATCGGTCCCACCGAGTTCGCAATACAAACTCTCTGTTTCCTTTTCATAATGTTCCGATCTCACCGAAATGAGCGACCGGTCCCACCGAGTTTGTATGACCAACTCTGTGTTTGCTTATTACTGAAATCGGTCCCACCGAGTTCATTGGTCAGTCTCACCGAGATCAAGTTATGCCCTAACCCTAGCACATCAGTCCCACCGAGTTGATGTTGTTGGTCCCACCGAAAAGCCTAACGTTCACATTTTGAACTGAATCAGTCTGGCCGAGTTTCACTATTCGGTCTCATCGAGTTTGGGAATTTGTGTGTAACGATTAGATTTTGTATGGAGGCTATATATACCCCCTCCATCACTTCTCCATTCGTGGGTAGAGCCATCAGAATGTGCCTACACTTCCACTACTCATTTTCTGAGAGAGAACCACCTACTCATGTGTTGAGACCAAGACATTCCAATCCAACCACAAGAATCTTGATCTCTAGCCTTCCCCAAGTTGCTTTCCACCCAAATCATCTTTCCACCATATCCAAATCTGTGAGAGAGTTGAGTGTTGGGGAGACTATCATTTGAAGCACAAGAGCAAGGAGTTCATCATCAACACACCATCTATTACCTTTTGGAGAGTGGTGTCTCCTAGATTGGTTAGGTGTCACTTGGGAGCCTCCATCAAGATTGTGGAGTTGAACCAAGGAGTTTGTAAGGGCAAGGAGATCGCCTACTTCGTGAAGATCTACCCAAGTGAGGCAAGTCCTTCATGGGCGATGGCCATGGTGGGATAGACAAGGTTGCTTCTTCGTGGACCCTTCATGGGTGGAGCCCTCCATGGACTCGCGCATCTGTCACCCTTCATGGGTTGAAGTCTCCATCAATGTGGATGTACGATAGCACCACCTATCGGAACCACGCCAAAAATCTCTGTGTCTACATTGCGTTTGCTCCCTCCAAAGTCCTCCCTTTACCTTCATGTGCAATGATTTACATTCCGCTGCTATACTCTTAGAATTGCATGTGTAGGTTGTTTGCTTGACTAGTGCTAAGTTGCTAAAATCTGCCAAGACTTAAAATTGGGAAAAGGCTAGATTTTTATTTGGTCAAGTAGTCTAATCACCCCCCTCTAGACATACTTTCGATCCTACAAGTGGTATCAGAGCTTTGGTCTCCATTTGCCTTGATTTCCATAGCTTTTGTGATCATAGCCTTGGTTTCACAACCTAGGAGTGTATGGCGTCTAGCGAGGGAAATTACCACCATAGAGGTCCTTACTTTGATGGTACTAATTTTGCTAGTTGGAAACATAAGATGAAAATGAATATTCTTGGACATAACCCCGCCTTTTGGGCCATTGTGTGTATTAGCTTGCAAGGTGAATTCTTCGATGGGAGAGAACCAAATCGTGAAGCTACCGCGGAAGAATTGAAGATGCTGCAATACAATTCTCAAGCTTGGGATATCCTCTTCAACGGATTGTGCCCCGTAGAATTCAACAAAATCAACCGTCTTGAGAATGCAAAGGAAATTTGGGATACTTTGATTGATATGCACGAAGGTACCGACATCGTCAAGGAATCCAAGTTGGATGCGCTTAAAAGTCAGCTTAACAAGTTCAAAATGAAGGATGGTGAAGGTGTCTGAAATGTACTCTAGGCTTGCTCTCATCGCAAATGAGATTGCTGGCTTAGGAAGTGAAGAGATGACTGACAAATTCCTCATCAAGAAGATCCTAAGAGCCTTGGATGGAAAATATGATACCGTGTGCACATTGATCCAAATGATGCCCAATTACAAAGATCTCAAGCCAACGGAAGTCATTGGAATAATTTTTGCTCATGAGATGTCACTCAAGGATAAAGAAGAGCTTCACAACAAGTCTAGTGGTGCTTATAAAGCCTCATGTGTTGCTCCTACATTGTCAAGTGAGAAACAAGCCTTCAGTGAAGAATTGAGCTTAATGGTGAAGAACTTGAACAAGTAATACAAGAGTAGAAGCAAGGAAAGGAATTCCAAGTCAAGGTCCTACAATGACAAAGGATCTTCTAGTCGTGAGCGAAATCGCTATAATTGTGGAAGACCAGAACACTACTCCAATGAGTGTACAACTCCCTACAAAAGAGGAGAAGACTAACCTAAAAGGAGAAGCAAAAGGGAAGAATCACCTCCAAGAGAGAGGAGTAGAGATGATCGCTATGAACGAAGAACCTCTCGCAGAAGCAAGGATTCAGAAAGGAAGGACAAGTCATTAAGGAGCTACACAAAACAAAGACATCAAGCTCATGTTGGTGAATGGGTATCCGGTTCCGACTCCGATAACCACTCCGAGAGAAGTTATCACTCCAACTCCGAATATACTCAAGATGAAGGTGTTGCCGATCTAGCACTTGTGTCAACCAACTCCTATGACATATTTGAGTCACCAAATGAAGGAATTGGAAGATGCTTCATGGCTAAAGGCCCCAAGGTATCACACCCCGAGTATGTTGATTTCAATAGTGATGAAGATGATTTGCTAGGCGATGATGATTTACTTGTTGACAACTCTAGTGATGAATACTATGATGAAATTGCTATTAATCATGCTAATCAAGATGAAACGAATGACAACGATAAGAAGGAGACTGAGTGTTTAACTAAAGAACTAAACACTCTTAAGTTAGCTCATGAAACTACTTTAGAAGATCATCAAGAACTGTTAAAAACTCATGAGAAGCTACGCTTTGAGAAGCTCAACCTAGAGCAAGAACATTGGTCCTTAAAAGCCATCAATGATGATCTTCGGAAGAAAAAAGCTTCTTACATTGCCAAGCGTTTACTCTTGTCTACTTACATGCCACAAGTAAAATCTAGCAACAAGAGTAAGCAAGATTCTTCTTCTAGTAGTAACAATAATCATGCTAAATCCAATATTGTTGCTTCTAGTAGTTCTCTTGATTCCACTAATGATTCTCTTAGCCAAGTTACACTTGAGCAAGAAAATAGCTTATTGAAGGGAATTATAGAGAAAGGTGTTTACAAGAGCCTTGCCGGAAGTACGCAATTTGAGGAAATTGTACGGAAGCAAGGAAGGCACCAGAAGAATCAAGGTGTTGGTTTTGAATGAAAGTTCAATGCTAGTGGAGTTGAGTGGGAAGAAGATCAATACCCCAAGATGAAGTTTGTTCCTTAATAAGAGAAGTATGATCCTACTTCCTTCAAGGGGACACAAGCTCAAGATGATCTTCCACCACAAGACCACAAGCAAAAAGGCAAGGATAAGCTTCAAGAGGAGATTGATGCATTTGAAGAAGCTCCAAAGGCCTTGGTCAAGTGGGTTTCCAAGTCTACATCAAGTTCTACTTCATCAAGTACGACTACAACCCCTAGGATTCCCATCAAGTTGATGTGGATCCCGAAGAAGAAGAACTAGAGAGTTCTTGAGGGTAACTCCGCCAACATTTTTCACTCATATTCATTTTGGCAAGGACTAATGCAAACAACTTCCACATCTTGCACTAGTTCAAGGAGTCACAAACCCTCTTGTTGGTAAGACAAGTGACAAGGTAATCTAATGCTTTCATGGACATCATCTTGTGTGTGCTTCACTCTATGTCTATGGATATCCTTGTTTGTTCCTTGTGGGACTAACCCATGTAGGTATTGAAAGTGCAACTCACTCCAATGGATTGCTCCAATGATCTACATCAACAATGAACATCCACATCTTCAACATCTACATGAAGTCATCATCGACAAAACCCAAGGTTAGTTCATCCCTCTTAGGGGTGATATCACATCTAGGGGGAGCTTTACTCTAAGAATTGAGCTAAAGCAACTCTAATGGTGTGAACACAACAATGATTTATGTAAAAGTGGTAAACCCACTTGTGCTTAAATGATAAGTATGACCTATGATCAAATGTTCTCATTTGACTCCTATGTGAATATACTCATATATAGATGACCTAGTCATCGCCAATTGCTTAATAGATGCTAGAGTGATTGTGTATGCTTTGCCACATATTTCATTTACCATTTTATTGTGTGAGCATGTTGATTGCATATTTCTCTCATTCGAGGACATCCATTTGTTGCTTTGATCGTTTGGCTCTTTTTCTTTTGCCAAATGGATGAACAAGAATGCCTAAGTACTCCCTCTAGCTATCTATGCTTTTCTTGTCTCAAACTCTATTCATGCTACATCACAAAGTTTGATCAAGTTAGATTCGAACCCTCTGGGTGAGGAGCACTCAGAGTCACTGATTCATCATAGACTTAAACTTCCAAAACCTCTCAATGCATTTCGGTCTGACCGATTCATTCCTTTTGGCCATACCAAGTTCATTGAGTTGATCTAGGTTTTCAATCTCGGTGCAAACGATTTGAACAATTCGGTCACACCGATTTGAAGTAACCGCTTGCGATTCTCCATCTCGGTGCCACCAATTCGTTCCACTCGGTCACACCGACAGGGTCAGGATATATATACCCACAGGTCAATTTTTGGAAATTCCTCTGAAAACCTTTCGCCCGCGCGTATCCTGTTGTGCCGACTCAGGTCTCCGGATTGTCTCGTCATCGCCAGCAACCTCCTGCCGCTGGTCTCCGCCGCCGTCAACGGAAATCTCCACCTTCGTCAACAAAAATCTCCGCCATCGTTGCTGCCGTAGCGAGCTCATCGCCAAATTAGGGTATGAGTTCGATCCTTTGTGCTTTCTTACTCCAACTCTTAGCACAAATACAATGCCATGATTCTTGACAAGTTTACGATTATCCTATCCAGCAAAAACATCCTTTAGTTTAGATTTGATTCGAAAATTTAGGGTTAGGTTTTCGTCGAACTCATCTCGGACCGACCGAGTTGTAGAAATTGGTCTCACTGATTTGGCTTAGGCCATTGCACTTGTGATTTTTGGTCTAACGGAAACTTACAAATCGGTGTGACCGAGTTCAGAAATTTGTGAAACCCTAGCAATATCGGTGTCACCGAACTGTGCCTCGGTCTGACCGAGATCACTAGTTTAGACACAAAATGTTGCTTCGGTGTCACCTAGTTTAACAAATCGGTAGCTCCAAAATGCTTTCTGTAGAGAACTAAAACTAAGTTTTTGGCTCAATTGTCTTGCAAAGTCTCTGCACTTTGTGAAGCTCATCCACTCTACCTCATCTAAATCTATTCACAGGGTCAGCTTGCAGTGTCAGCCATGTCAGATCAGAGTGATAGCCAGAATAAGTCTGAGGAACAAGTCAACATGAGTGAGGGCACCAGTCCCTCTGACAGCTCTAAAGATGGAAGCAGAAGTACTCCTAGCAACCTGCCTAAGGCTGCTACTAGGCAGAGGAGGAAAAGAAACTTAGATTCTGAGGATGAAGACTATATTGCTACTGAGGAGGAAGTCAGATCCAAGAGGAAAGGTGCCAAGAAGGAAATTGGCACTTCTGCAAATCTCAAGCCAGGATTGAAAATTAAAGCTCCAGCAAGAAGGATTCCCATATTAAAGGCCAGCGCCTCAACCCAAATTTCCGCTGAACCTAGTGAGAAAGAGGATGCTGGAGAGGGAAAGAAGAGAAAGGAAAGGGTCAAGAAGACCATGGCCAGCGTAATTGGCAAATCCTCTATGATGAGAGACCCAACTGAGGATGAGGAAGAAGATGAAGAAGAATATGCTGCACCAGCACCAAAGACTCAGAAGCTGATGTGGGATGCCATCAAATCTAGGGCTGCTCCACCAAAGCCCAAGCCTGCCCCCAAAACTACAGCTCAAACTTCAAAGACTACACCAAAGAGAAGCACCAAAAACGTTCCCGCTGCAGAAAAGGACAAGGCCCCAATGCCTGAAATGGAAGAAGAAGAAGAGGAAGCCCAAGTGCTTAGAAAGTTGAAGCCAAAATTTCCTGATCATGATGATAATCATCCAGTGGCTGAAAATATGAAGAGAGAAAGGATGTAGGTCCCGGATTGTGGAGACAATCAAACCCTTATGCTGTGAGGAGAAAAACTACCGTGGATTACAAATTTCACACTAAGGAACAACAAGATTTCTATGAGACTGTGCTCTTGGATAAGAAGCCCATTGTGTGTGCCATGAAGTGGGTAGACTGGAAATACATTGATAACAATGAAGATCATTTTCCTGGAGTACATGAGAGCTTCAGACTCAATGGAGTAGACACCTTTGTGGGTCAGAAATTGACTAAGTGGAATGATGAGCTTATCATGTAGTTCCATTCAACAACTCACTTCTACTCAGATGGGAAAATTGTTTGGATGTCTGAAGGTACTAGGTAGCATTCTACTGTTGCTGAGTGGGCCAAGCTTATCAATGCCCCTAAATAAGCTAAGGATGATATTGATGTCTATGCTGAGCCCAAGAAAGATCACAATTCCATGGCCAACATGTACAAGGAGATACCTAACAAGGCCTTGGAAGCTAGGCTCAGTATACTATCTGATGTCTGGACTGGCCACCATGAACACCATTTTGAGGCATACATTATTGCCCAAATCAGGAGAACACAGGATGATCATAGGCCACTCCATCAACTTGCTTCAACTATTTGATGTGCCACACAAATTCAAGGTGATGAGCTTGATAGTTGATACCATCAAGAGAACACCAGCATACCAAAAGAGATCATGTGGGTATAATCTACACATTCAGATGCTCATAAACTCCAAAATGGGCAAAGGTGTGTATCTGTTGGATAAAGAGCACCTTCCCTTGAGACCTGACCTTGAGGGCAACACAGTTGTTATGGATGCTTCATATCCTACTTTAGTAGAGGCTCAGGAGAAGAGAGCAAAAGCAAAAGCAGAAGCAGAGAAGGCAGCCAAGATGCCAAGTGTTGAAGAGGCATCTCAAGTTTTTCTCAAGTCCAAACAAGATCAACTTGGCTTTCTCATTCAGCCTACTTTGAGGATTGAGAAAGGATTGGCCACCCTGCCTCGGAATCAAGAGAGTCTTGAAAGAATTTTTGAGACAAAACTTCATGACTTGGATGTCAATGTGACAGAGATTCAGACTTCTATGGAGAAGATCCAAGAAGAGCTTGAGGATAGGAGTGACAAGACCACTACTGATGCTTATCAAAGGGCGCCCAGAAGGCAGAGGTCTGCAGCACTGCCAGTGATAGATACTAGAGCTACAACTTCAGCTCCTACAGCCACAGCTTCAGTTGCCCCTTCGGTTGCAACTCCTCCAGTGCCTACAACCTCTTAAGTTGCCCCTTAGGTTGCAACTCCTCTAGTGCCTACAACCTCCAAGATCACATTGAGTCCATAGGAAAAGCCAATACTATTAAAAGGGGATGAGATGTTGCTTAATGGCTTTCTTTCTCAAAATGCTTAGTGATATGCTCCAAAGCCCTCAACCACTTTTTCATTTCCACATGTGTCCTAAACCTAAAGTCAAACTCGGCCTCACCGATTTGATCTATCCGGCACCACCGAGTTCATTTGACATAGCCACTACCATAAACCCTAATCAGTTCTGTCTCACCGATAGGGATCCCGGTCTCATCGAGATGGGATTGCAAACTCTCTATTTCGCTTCGTAACGTTTCGGTCCCACTGAGTTCGCAATGCAAACTCTCTATTTCCTTTCCGTAATGTTTCGGTCTCACCAAAATGAGTGATCGGTCCTATCGAGTTTGCCTGACCAACTCTCTGTTTGCCTATTACTGAAATCGGTCCAACCGAGTTCATGTGATCGGTCCCACTGAGATCAAGTTATGCCCTAACCCTAGCACATCAGTCCCACTGAGTTGACATTGTTGGTCCCACCGAAAAGCCTAATGTTCACATTTTGAACTGAATCGGTCTGACCGAGTTTCACTATTCGGTCTCACCGAGTTTGAGAATTTGTGTGTAACGGTTAGATTTTGTGTGGAGGCTATATATATCCCCTCCACCCATTCTCCATTCGTGGGGAGAGCCATCAGAACGTGCCTACACTTCCACTACCCATTTTCTAAGAGAGAACCACCTACTCATGTGTTGAGACCAAGACATTGCAATCCAACCACAAGAATGTTGATCTCTAGCCTTCCCCAAGTTGCTTTCCACTCAAATCATCTTTCCACCATATCCAAATCTGTGAGAGAGAGTTGAGTGTTGGGGAGACTATCATTTGAAGCACAAGAGCAAGGAGTTCATCATCAACACACCATCTATTACCTTTTGGAGAGTGGTGTCTCCTAGATTGGTTAGATGTCACTTGGGAGCCTCCGTCAAGATTGTGGAGTTGAACCAAGGAGTTTGTAAGGGCAAGGAGATCACCTACTTCGTGAAGATCTACCCAAGTGAGGCAAGTCCTTCGTGGGCGATGGCCATGGTGGGATAGACAAGGTTGCTTCTTCGTGGACCCTTTGTGGGTGGAGCCCTCCATGGACTCGCGCTGCCATTACCCTTCATGGGTTGAAGTCTCCATCGACGTGGATGTACGATAGCACCACCTATCGGAACCACGCCACAAATCTCCATGTCTACATTGTGTTTGGTTCCTCCAAAGTCCTCCCTTTATCTTCATGTGCAATGATTTACTTTCCGCTACTATGCTCTTAGAATTGCATGTGTAGGTTGTTTGCTTGACTAGTGCTAAGTTGCTAAAATCCGCCAAGACTTAAAATTGGGAACGGGCTAGATTTTTATTTGGTCAAGTAGTCTAATCGCCCCAACTCTAGACTAATTTCGATCCTACACCTAATCTTAGTAAGGATACAGAAAAAATTTCTCAATAAGATAAGTGATCACTGTTCATAGAATCCATACTTGACTAAAGTAGCAAATGAAACTAAAATAAAATAACAAGCACAATAAATGCTTTTCTTATCGATGCGTGAAACTCCCCATCAACGAGACGATAAGAGAGTTTTGATAACTCATAATTTCATTGAATTAGTTATTGATCTTTTCTATATTTAGAGTGTGGAACACCCAACAAGGGGCAGAAGGAATTGGTGCATGGATAAATCACCGCAAATGCTAGAGAGGTGATTGTTTGTTTGATGGAAAGAACAAGTGCAAGAATTGAAGTAACAAGGAAAATAAAAGAGTGCAACAAGTGGGCCAATCCTTAATTGTGCTCAGGTCAAGCTGGTTGTGTTTCATATATGGACTAAATCGTCTTGAGGATGACAAGAATTTCACCTAATTGTTGTCACCAATATCCATGCAATAGTTTTTATTGCTTTGATAATTGTCATGCCGATGTAGCCTAAGCTTATGTACTTCCATTACTTAGACTCATACAGACTTATGAATTATGATTATACTCTGAGCAAGCATCCACAAATACTAAGAACAATTAAGATAAACATCTAACCACTACTACACATACAGAAAGCACTGTCCGCTCATCACTGGCCGACTCTTGTCCACACATCAGTGATCAGCCTTAACACTGGACCAGCCTCTATAGAGGCGTCAGTGATATCCATTAGAGCATCTCCAACAGCCGCACTAAAGCGCCGCGCGCAAAAAACCTGTTAGAGCGCGCTGCGGCTGGTTTTGCGCGCCCGTCTGCGCTGGCTCCAGCAGCCGCGCTATAATGCAGCGCGTGCGCCGCTCCAGCAGGGCGCAAAAATACAGCGCGCGCGCCGCACAAACCACATGTACATTTCAAAGAAGATGAGCAAAAATGATCAAACAAACAAAATAAAAATCAATAACAAATAGTTCAAAATAAATCATTACAACTCAAACAAATAGTTTATCATTCAGTACAACAACAAATAGTTCAAAATAAATTATTACAACACAATAAATAGTTCATGAACAATACAATGTCGAGTGCAGATATCATCATGCTCTTTGCCGTCCATGCCATGCCCACCACTTTTCAATTAGATCATTCTGAAGTTCCTTGTGCGTTGCGGGACGCCGAATGGCAATAGGAGGCAACAAAACGGGCTACCCTTTCAGCCCTCCACCGCACTCGCACGGGATGTCCCAAGAGCTCATACTGTGAGTAGTCTAAATCTTGGCCACGCTCATTCTCGATGATCATGTTGTGCATGATCACACAAGCGTGCATGATGTACCAAAGCATTTTTTGATCCCAAAATCTTGCCGGTCCTCTCACAATAGCAAATTGGGCTTGCAAAATCCCAAATGCTCTCTCCACATCTTTTCTAGCCGCCGCCTGAGCATTGTGGAAATCAAGATTTTTCTTACCTTCTGGTTTTTTCAACGGCTTCACGAAGGTTTGCCACTTTGGATAGATGCCATCCGCTAGATAACAGCCATAGTTGTACGTACGTCCATTTGCTACAAACTGCACAGGTGGCAACTCACCGTTTGCAATCTTATTCATCAGTGGTGACCGGTTGACAACATTGATATCATTCAAAGATCCAGGCATTCCAAAGAATGCATGCCAAATCCAAGTCTTCTGATCGGCCACCGCTTCAAGGATTATAGTGGAACCCTTTTTTTGGCCATGGAATTACCCATGCCATGCCTTTGGACAATTTTTCCAACTCCAATGCATGCAATCTATTGAGCCAAGCATGCCAGGAAAGTCGCGCGCTTTGTTCATCGCCAATAGCCTTGCGGCGTCTTCAGCAGTGGGAGATCTCAAATACTCCTCGCCAAACACTTGCACAATTCCCACTGCAAAGCGCTTGACACACATGATGGCTTGGCTCTCACCCATAGCCAAATGATCATCAACTAGATCAGCCGGGATACCGTATGCCAACATACGCAAAGCGGCTGTCACCTTCAAAAAAGTGCTATGCCCGAGCTCTCCGGCGGCATTCCTCCTTTGCTGGAAAAACCGGTCATGGCTCGCTAGTTTCTCTGCAATGCGCCTGAACAAGTCGGTGCTCATCCTAAACCGGCGACGAAAATACGACTCCGGGTATGTGGGATTCTCCACGAAATAGTTCTTCATCAATCTGTTATGGGCATCAAATTTTCTCCCGACCCATAACCGAACCACCGTGTTTCAGTTTTTTATTGATATGCATAGCTACGATCATTGCAAGATCCTCCTCCTCTTCCATATCAAATTCTTCTTCGGAAGAATCATACGACGAACTCATCTACAATGTTCAATACTATACTATAAAAACTACAATTCAAAACATGCACCAAATTCATGAAGTTTGAGCAATACATACCTTGTAGGCGTTTTGTCAAACACCTTGCGGGCGCGGCGCGGCAGCGAGCGCTCGGGCGCTGTTCCTCGGACGACGGAGGCGCGCGGGCGCCGGCGGTACTAGGAGGGGATGGGCGGAAGCGCGGGCGCGCGGGGATAGGCCGGGGAAGCCTGAGACGGTCGCCGGGGTGCGCGGGCGACGGCGGCGGCGCGGCCGGTCGGGGGTGGAAGCGCGAGAGGAAGAGCGGGCGCGAGCGCTCGAGTGTGCCGCGCGCTGTAGTGGGCGCCCGAAATACGCCACGCGGGTAAGTGTTTTTGACCGCGCGCCCAACCCGTTTTAGCGCGCGCGCCGTTTTTGCGCGCCCGCTGGAGCGCCCTGACGCGTTGCGCGCGCGCTAAAACGACCTATTTTGCGGCGCGGCGCTAGTTTAGCACGGCTGTTGGAGATGCTCTTATTGGGTTTGGCTTGATGCATATCACACACAGATCCAAAATAGGCCGATCTATGATAAAATCCTCTGGTCACTAAAATGAACGGAATGTTTTCACCGGTCGTCCTCTATATTTGACTTGTCTGTGTAGCATATTCAAATCAGACCCTTCGGTTTTGATTATTTGTAGCCTATATAATCAATCGTTCACCGCCCCTCCATAATAAAAACCCTCACTACTTGTCTCTGGCAACACTACCTACTCACCGTTCCCAACACTATTCTTCCTCAGCTTTCACTGTTCGTGGCCACCTGTATTTCTTCCTCTTGTACCTCCCCTCTATCCCAGCGCCATTGCTTGAAGAAAGTACGACGTCGTGGCCGGCATCATGTGTTGTGAAGACTTAGAGGCCGTTCAGAATCACTCCACTCTGTAACTCCACCGCGGAGTGGAGCGGCGCACAGTTCAATTTTGGCGAGCGTCCGAAGGGGTGCTCCGCTAGCTCCGCTCCCCGGCGAAGGAGCGGAGGATTCCCGAACAGAGCCTTAGATTGACCATTTCCTGGCGCCACCACGCCTTCACTCCCTTCATTGTCACTGCAGTTTTGTGATGTAGTCCGTGGGGACATGTGCGCTTTGTCTGATCCGCATTTGCATTCCACCCGGCCATCGGAGACCGGGTCTCCAGCGCGCGCATGTGTGTGTGGTCATAGATCCGCATGTGCTTCCTCATTCCTCGATCACGGAATTGGCCATGATGGCTAGCTCGATTCCTTTCTACTAGATCGGGACCGCGCCCTAACGCTAAGTTGCCGGTCCCAACGTTTTGGTCAATCAAGTAATGCCAAGTCAGTAGGAATGCAGGTTTATCGCATGCATCCATATAGGATAACAATAAAGTGAAAAGAAACTTCCATCTATTTTAGTCCCGACCCAACTATATCAAGTTCAAAATGCATTACAGAATATAAAACAACATCATATATTATTATATGGAATGAACATGAACAATTATGGAATCTTATCTTAAAGGCCCTTCTCGAAAGGAAAGCAAGAGGAAGCAGAACACATATAATAGTAATGGTTTAGTACAAAACAGAGAACTAAATGATACATGGTATTAATGTTTTAGTATGAATCACATTAGTAGTTTAAAATCACAGTACAAATGCTTAAGACAAGCCAATTATACAAAATCCTCAAAGTTTAGCCTTTAGACCATGTCATGGTAGTCAGCGGTAAAACAAATCATGAGATAATTGTTGTACAGGTAGATGATCCCCAACGTCAACCGGTACGTGGACCCTTTTTCCCGCAAAAGCTGAGATGCCTAACAAAAACATTGCAATTAATATCATGTAGTCATTTAGCAAAATGCTTAGAACAAATAGATGTTACTCTCTCCCTAAAGAAATATAAGAGCATTTAGATCACTACATGTACTCTTATACTTGAGCTTGTCTTCTCAGCATGTGTAGTTTCAGTTGTTTCGCTTGTGTGGAGCCATTTAGTAAGCATCCGTGGAAAAGCAGGAGGAGTACTAAAGGTGCAGAGATACCAAATTATGCAGGCTCTGATGCATCTCTTACCATTGTCTTATTCACAGACTGTATACTCTTAAGATCCATATCAGGAAGTAGTCAACCAAAGGATCTCCAGTTATCACTTATTTCCCGCTCAATCAGATCATTATTCTCTTCACAAAATAGACAACAACATTCTGTCGTCTGAAGATATTCTAAGAACGAAATGGTATTTTTATATCTAAGAGGGTTAAGGTGGATCACCTGAGATAATGTGAAGGGTTTGTGATTGTTTACCTATGTTCCAGAAATGATCATCAATTTTAACTTAGTTGTGAGGTTCACTTTTCTAAGAAACCAAGTCACGGTTAGAACTTAGAAGACCATACTAAATAAAGCTACTGTCATCTGCATAATAAATTAACACTACCAAAAAAAGGTTTCACACACATGGACTGTTGGTAGTTGCTACTTGCATCAACAATAGCAAGCTACCTTAGAAAACAACAAAATATTACATAGAACTAAGGCGCAACGTTTACAACGTTCATGAAGAACAAATTATCATTCTATACCAATGTTGTAGTCCCTCTGATCCATATTAATTGTAGGCGACAATGAA
>NC_057807.1:574314704-574324112 GCF_018294505.1 Triticum aestivum | reverse complement strand
AATATGGATCGCGCATGGGTGGGGGTGGGGGGGGGGGGTTATTTTTTCCTTGAATGTTTAGGATTCAGTTTCTTGAGCTATTGCATTCACCTTAATTGCATGTGCATTAACAATTCTTAGACAACAGAAACATGATAAAAAACAAGAGGACCAACATACATGACATACATTTTTTTTCTACTGAAAACAGGAACATACCTTTTTAGCCTATAGAAGTGAAGTGAGTGTTCTTCAGTAGATGAGAGAGAGCCACTTTCTAAATCAAATGGTACGAAACTTCTTGACTGAGCAAATTAGTCGGTACTTGCCAACCATATAATCGAGACAATTAGTTCATAAAATATGCAATTTGTTCTTCCTGCAATAATGTATCAAGGTGAAGGCATCAACAATAGTGGACATCATAATTTAACTGCACGACCACTATTTTAAGTCCCATTAGTATGTAGACCAGATTTAGAATCTAAAGTTGGATGGATGTGTTTAATACAAGACAAAGAAAAAATTGAATCCAATGATTCCTTACACATATGGATAATTTGGAATGGAATGCAAATGATTATGAGGACTAATCCTTAAACTTTATATTCACACCTAGCTTTCAAAAAGTAATGCATATATGAATATCTAGGATAAAACAAAATATAAGGACTATTCCTTAAACTTTATATTCGCATCCAGCTTTATATTCTCACCTACTATCATTCTGTGCATTTTTTACTTTTCCAATAGAATTAGAAGTTAAAATTATTCCCCCTTTTGTCAGAAGCAAAAAACAAAAATAAAACAAAAGTAAATGCATATATGAATATTCAGGATAAGAAATAGAGTGCCACATGTCAAAATGCAACTTCCAAGCTACACATCAAAATGGATAAAATGCAACAATGTATATAGAAAGCATTGCATGTTATCCAGATATTTCTATTTACCGTGCTAATGCAAACAAAACATAAGATATCACTCTGTAAGGTCGTGCACTAAATCATTACAAATTAAATGAGATAACATGCAAAATCTACCCATTAGAGGAAGAGAAACCTCAACTCCTACTGTTCACAAACAATCTATCAGAAAATCAAGCTGCTTGAACCCGCAAAAAAAGTCAAGCTGTTTGGCTTCATAAGACCTCATGGAGGGAAAGGTACCTAACAGTAGTGAAGCAGGTGAGGCTGACATGGAGGCCGAGGAAGCAATGGAGGCAGTTATAGATGATGCCGTGTATGTCAGTCTTCCATGGCATAACATCAGACTACATGTATATGGATAGAGAGAGTTTGGTCTGATTGCCTTGTCGCCCGGCTCCTCCCTACATTGTAAACACTTGTTGATGGACATTATGTGTTACACGAAGAATCCATAGAACTTGTTTTGATAATTTTTTAAAGAATGTGCAACTGCTTCAACATGTAATGTGAAACACATTCTCACATCCAAAGCCCTAAATTTGGTCAAAAGTACACAAGTGGGTAAATATAACAGAACAACTATTCGTGACAATAGATATGAGACATGATTGAGAATACCTAATCAGTAAAGCACCACAACCCAACCATAAACATAAAGGAACTAATATGAGCCGAAATCTCTGATGGCATAAATTTTTTTAGAGCATGTCTGACATATCATTTTGAAGCTACAAACACGAAATAAACTACAACCAAGAAAGAAAACATTAAGTAGCTAGAGAGTATAGACTACTTTCTAATAGGAAAGAAGGTAATTTAACTGGCAATGTACTACCAATGACTCCAACATGAAAGAACAAAGAAAACTATTGTAATCAACATCTGCCATGCTCATGTTTCTTTTGTAATCAGTAGAGCAGTTGCAACCATGCACATATCACCGAGCAAAAAAAAAGAGAAGGTCATGACTTACTTAATGTTTGCCTGCGGCGAGAGCCATGCTGGCATTGGCGGCGGCGGCGGTGTCCGGTCGCCAACAACCATGCATATATGAAGTGCCATGATATGTGAAGCAAGACATAGGAATACAAGAGAGAAACAAAAGAGAGGCACACATGATGCATACTTTACCATACAAACTTAAGGCAACAAGAGAGGCTCCAATAACTTGCTGGGAGTGAGTCTTTCTAGTATAACAAAGTGCAACTTACTATTAACCATATTAAATCAAGGAGCAACAACAAACAATAAAAGATCAAGAACAACTCATATGCAATAAAGTTATGAGAGAGAAGAAATCTTTACATAAGACGACTATAAACACTTGAGCATAAATAAGCAACATCTTTAAATACAAATAAAAAGGGTCCAGGGTTCATTACATGTGATCCGACGGCATTGCCAAACCATCGTTTATCCCAGAATAACAAAATGCAACTTACTCTTAACCAGATTAAATCAAGGACCAACAACAAACAATAAAAGATCAAGAACAACTTATATGCAATAAATGTACGAGTCAGAAGAAATATTTACATATGATGGCTATAAACACTGGAACATAAATAAGCAACACCTTTAAATACAAATAAAAAGGGTTCAGGGTTCAATGCATAGTGGGATTTTGCCTTTCCTCGATTATATAACCTACCTCCGCCATCTCTTATCACTAGATTAATCTGCTTACACAGTGGAACTACCCTGGTTATCACTCAACAAGAATGACCATCCAAGGATAGAACAATAAGTATCACATGATCAAAAAGGATTCTAGAGACAAGAGGGAGGATCCAACTTGATACCCACAGGTACCTTGATTGCTCAAAGGGACACTTATTTCAACCACGGCTAATCATCACCGCCCTAGCAAGAATGGCTTCCGACTGGGGGGGCACGTCAATTACAGGCGGTGGCACGAGATATTTCATCGCGAGAGGAACTACAGGAGCTCGGGTTTGATCTGATGGCCGAGGTCCTCCAGCGCCTCGATCCAATGGCCGAGGTCCTCCAACGCGTAGATCCAACAGACCAGATCTCACCAAGCAAACTATTCGATGGCCGAGAAGCTCAAATCGCTGAGAGGGCCCATAGCTCGCCCGAATTCTTGTTTTCGGATTTTTGGATGGTTATCACTCATCAGAAATGACCATGCAAGGACATAGCAACTAAAATAAGAATGTGATCAAAACGGCTCAAAGAAACAAAAGGGGATCCAACTTAATACCCACAGGCGACTCGATTGCTCGAGAGCATGCCTATATCAGCCATAACTGATCATCATAGCCCTGGTCATGTCCCATACAGTAGACAAAGCAGAGGAGTAGGAGGAAGATGGAGCTCACTGAGGGAGGTTGTAGCCGAGGCAGTACTCACTAGGCGCCGGGGTTGCACCTGAACGCCGTCCAGCCGACGAGGAACCGCTTCCTACACCACACATCCACGCTGCCGCATCGGAGTTGTGCCTTGAACTATCCCACCAACGAGCACGAACACCACGGGCACCAAGCAGCCAAGAAGGCGAAGAGGTGATGTACATCCAGGAGCACAACCAGGGGCGGAGATGACCGGGGCACCAATTTTGATGTTTCCAGTTCTGATGTCAAGCAAACAAAAAGGTGAGATTGAATAAGAATAAATCAAACATTGAGTCAAAGACAATAGTGTTTGCTACATACTGTACAATCGACTACCTAGCAAATGATGATTGCCTACCTTCGTTCTTTCCCTTTTACCTTGAGCCCACACCAAAATTACCTGCAAAATAGCAAATGAAGATAAAGAAAAGAGAAATGAAAGAATAAGAAAAGAAAGAAAATGAGATAGCTACAATCCAAGGAAGAAACACCTAACACAGAGCTAAAACAATCCTGATCAGACACACAGTGCAGCCCCACACCCCAACAAAATCATCTCACTCTTTTCTGTTGTAAGCCACACAAAATCCTGTTCTAAAAGCGAACAAGTTAGAGAAACGAACCAATAGTTAAATTCAGTGACTAAAACCTATAGCCGAAAAAGGAAACAATCCACAATGCAAAGGTAATATCATTTATCTATAGCCAATCACATTATCCATTTAAAAACATTAAATTGCATATGATTTATAATCTGAACATAAACAGTTTTCGGTCACATGGGATGATATTTTTAACTGAACTGAACCTCCAAAGCTATACCAATGATTAAATATGACATTAGTGTAAAATATGGTAATGGTGTGGTTTATTTGGGTAAAAAACGGCAAAACAAAAATGTAGGAAGAGCTAATTAAGGATACATATTTTGTCCCCCAACACTAAAAATCAAGGAATGTAGAGAACTTCACTTATCACTGATGCAAAAGTCAAGTAGGATTACAATCTAGAAGTCATGGCATGAAATTGAAAAGCCATCCATACCTGGCATAGGTGAGTTCAGGGCACTTCACCACGGTCGACATAAATTTTCCTCTGCGCAAGCATAAAATTCTCCTGGTGTAGTAGCTACATGAAGTGAAACTCTCCTGGCAAAACAACATAAAATATTATGACCAAAAATAATTGAAATATAAATATACATTGCAAAATTGGTGTGCCTTTTTATATACTAAAAAAATTCAATAGCATGTCAGGACATTATAAGACTAATAAACAGTACCCTTTTCATTCACATCCATGTCGTTCTTAAGGTTTCACTTCAGCAAGATTTATCCAAAAACCAGTGATAGAAAGGAACTGACATTGTGGTGCATCATGCATCATAATGGCTACCAGAACCATGTCAATGCTTTGCCAAGAGTTACATAGAACTCAATTCATGGAGAGCGCATACAACAAGCTCAACATGTCAATACTGTAAAACATGGAAGTCAGAACAAAATATAGCACTAAAACAATCTGTAATTACACATCATAATGGTATAGTTGTTACTTCAGTTGAAATAATCACTAAACAGAGCCCAACTGAACTGAAAATAACTGGAGAATTTAATAAACAACACAACACTACAGAGTATCCAAATAATGATAAATGTCAGGTGTAAGGATCTTAACCTAGTACTCATTTTGAACCAGAGGAATACCCCATATACATATTTTACAAAATAAAAAAGAGCACATGAGTACCTTAACTTACAAAAGATTCCAATATTTGGAACCTAGCTAAACCCTTCTCTCTCTCGCATCGAGTCCAAGCAAGTCAACGCAAAGGGACACAGAAAAGTGGCCATCTTTGGAACCTAGCCAGACCACTTGGAATCTAGCCAAACCTGAGAGCGCTCTGTGGCCATCTTTGGAACCTAGCCAGACCTGAGTGAAATCCTAATACTTGGAATCTAGACAAACCTGAGAGCATAAAAGGCCCCCATCTTTGGAACACGGTCCGAATCCAACAACATCTACATGCAGAGAAAACAAATAACCTACAAGCATAGGCCTACAAACAAACATGAACAGATAAAGGAGAGAGAGGCCTACGAACAAACAAGATCAGAGAGGGAGAGGTGGTGAGGAGTGGAGGCACCAAATCGAAACTGAAATGTAAACGACGCCTCAGATCTACGGCTTGGCGTCACCGGAAGTAGCGGCGCCCCCCTGCCAAGTGGTCCCCTGAGGCTCTGCCACCGCATCCGGCGCCGATGACGCTGCCGTGGCTGCCCGAACACGGGCCTCCAAGCCAGCGGCATCGCGGCGCGGGTGGCGTCGGCGGGAGGGCTGGCTTCATGATGATGAGGGATCCGCTGCGGCCGCCGCTCGGGAGCACGGGACAGCTGCGCCAAGGTCCATGCCTCCTCATCGAGTGGCCGCGGTCCCTAGTGGAACGTCCATCGGCCGCGACGGTGAGCAGGATGGGCGGGGCGGGGCGGGAGAGGCGGCGGGGCGAGCGGCTGGGAAGGGAAGAGAAGGACGACAATTGCGCCAAGGTCCAGGCCTCATCAAGTGGTCGCGGTCCCTGGTGGCACAGTCATCAGCCGTGATGGTGAGTGGGACGGGCGAGGCAATGGGGCGAGCGACTGGGAAGGGGAGAGAAGGGCATGATCGAGGAGCGGCTAGGGTTCTACGGGAGCTGCTGACATTTATACCCAATATGAAATGATTAAAATGCCCTCGACGGGGCAAGGAAATTATAGGCGGTGGCACTAGATATTTCACCGAGGGAGTAACTATAGGAGCTCGGGTTTGATCCGACGGCCGAGGTCCTCCAGCGCCTCGATCCAACGGACCAGATCTCATCAAGCAAACGATCCGACGGCCGAGAAGCTCAAATCACTGAGTGAGCCCATAGCTCGCTGGGATTCTTGTTTTAGTATCCGTGTTCAAATTTGAAATTTGATGTGCATCTTGTGGACGAGTCATTATTATTGTGGAATTTTACTATGCATGTTAGAATGCTATTTGTGCACATTAACACTAGATTTAGAACCTTAAGGCCTGACTATGAAGATTTTCTTTGTATCACCTATGGTGAAAAAACTGAAAATAAATGTATTGGCAATTTTGTCCACATGATTTTCTACATAACTTAAAGAAATTGTTCAAAAGCGCTCGTGCAAATGGAGTAGTCGGACTAGTTTATGGTCTAGTTTATTCTCTGGTGCTATCCATAGGATGAAACGACTAGCATATGATATCGTGTGGGTAATATTTGAGACAAGTAATACATGCGTTGTATTGTAAACTTTTTCTTCATCATCACATTAATACTATGCTTTGTAGGCTTGAACGATGATGAAACTGGTGCCTTGCAACTATGTGCCTAACTTTGGATGCAAGTGTTCGATAGTCACTTCAATTCACCTCACACATTTATACGTGAGCACAAGTTTTTACTATCACTTTTTATTACTATGTGTTTGGCAATTAAGTATAGCAAATGAACATGTTCTATGTTTCGTGAGAATAGGCTTCTGGCAAACATCGTTGTTGTTGTGACATTTCAGTGTACTGCACGAAAAACTTTTTTCGTAAAAGTGTTTTGTGGAATGCAACTAAAATCTCACATAGAAAACATTACTTTATTTTAGGTGCACTACACAAATGTTTAAACTTGCGCCTTGAGTCGGCCTTTCTTGGCGATTTTTAAGCAATTATAAGTTTCCCACCTGCTCTAATTTCTTTACATTTATCAAGTGGCTATTTATATGCATTGCATTCTCTTATACGAAATCTATATGTGGTACAACTTTGGAAAAGTAGCCCCCTTACCTTCCCCATTGATTCGTTGACATAACTATCTTCGGTGTCATACTCAAATGGGTGAAGTGGAAGGTCAACTATTTGATTCCATTGAAATTTATTGTCATTGTCTATTTTGTTAGAAGTCTATTCTAGTAGGAATCATAGGAGTCAACTTCAAGATTTATTGTCATTGTCTATTTTGTTAGAAGTCTAAGACAATTTTGCTTTCCACCTCCTATGTTATCTCTAAACATGTGGACAAAACATATGTATTAAATGCAATGGTTTCATGAGATGAATCTGGATGTTCTTGTGTACTGTGATGTGTATAAGTCTTGTGTTGTGCAGCTTGGGCTTAGCACCTAGCAGTACCGCCCCAAGCTGCAAAAGTAATCATATGTCATCATTGACCGGTATTCTTGGACATGATAGGAAGCGATGAACACACTCTTTGGCACCTTTTAGATGCACATCAATGATAGGCCAGCGGTTCATGGTATCCTCTCATCATTGACCGGCCAAATGGAATCAGTGATAAAGAAGTCATCTGACATGTAGGCACTAATGGTCCCCTCACGTCTCAGTGATAAATGCTATTGGTTGGTCAGTGCTACTTGCACCTGGAGTAGTGAACCATGACATTAAATTTTAGAGTATGTATTCAACCCTTGTGCCATAACTTATATACTAGGGATTCAACAATTCTGCCACTCTAGCCTCCAACCCACCCCTGCCCCCTAAATAGATCAGAACATAATGCTCTCCTCTAGGCCCATATTGGTGAATTGATGTGTAGTCAACATTCACACATCATTGCCAGAGAATTACCCCAAAATTTGTAATCAAAACATCAAACTTCATGCAATTTAATATTGCTAGTAACGACATGCTTTCTCCCATGTTCTCAGGAACATGATGGACTACCCAGAAGACATCATAATGAACATGATCAATGGGGGATGGCATAATAAACAATCTGAAAGTATAAATCTTCCACCAACACTAGTACAAAACGGAGCTTTAAAACCGGTTCGTAAGGGCCTTTAGTGCCGGTTTTGTAACCGACACTAAAGAGTGGAGACTAAAGACCCCCCCTTTAGTACCGGTTTCGCACGAACCGGCACTAAAGGCCCACCACGTGGCGTGAGCTCGCGCACTGGTATGGGGGACCTTTAGTATCGGTTGGTGTTACCAACCGGTACTAAAGGTTTTTTTTTGAAAATTTTGGAAAAAAGTTGATTTTTTTATTTTTCTGAATTATTTGATGATTTAGTCTCTAATCACCTTTCTTAACTGCTCAAGTGTGGATCACTCATTCCAAATCGCCTAACTTCCCGGCCGGTCACCCATCCCTCTCACTACTCCAGCCTGAGCACACTTACCTTCTGGTTTCTATTCTCCCTCGTTTCCAAGTCTGCACTTGTTGTTTTCCCGACAATAGTAAGATGTGAGTCCTATTAGCCCTCAGGAGTTTAGCTTGAGCATGAAGTCACACGTTTCACTGTTTGAGTTTGAAACTATTATTCTAAAAAACAATAATTATGTAGTAACACTAATATTTCTTGAATAAGTAGTTTGATCATAGTTTGACCATAGTTTGACCAGATTTGACCAAAATTCAAAAAAACTGAGATACTTATTTAGTAACACTAATATTATTGCGTAATTATTTATTAACACTCTATATTTCTTGAATCAGTTGTTTGACCGGCTTGACAAGATTTAACCAAAATTCAAAAAAACATAAATTAGAGCATATCTTTTTTTCCTTTTACAATTTTGTCATTTCAAAAATTGTCCTAAACCCTAAACCCGGGACTTAAAACGTCGGAAACTCTATGCTAAACAGTAAAAACTAAGGGTTTAAACCATAAAACCTAACCCTAAACTCTGAAATCTAAACCCTAGTACTAAACGCTAAAAACGTCTAAAAAACGTCTAAAACGCCCAAAAACTCTATTTTCCCTTTGGAATTTTGTGATTTTAAAAAATTGTCAAAACGGAAAACTTATTTTACGTTTTCCTCTACACTAACCTAAAATGCACTAACCTTCTTTTTCCACTCCTTTTTTTTCTTCTAAATAAGAACATATACATAAATTTTCAAAAAATATGCAAAAAAACATATACATAAATTTTACTATACATATACAATTGTTTTTACAAATATGCACATATATATGAACATGTACATAAATTGACAAAAAAGTACATTTATGAAAAAATGATATGAACATGTACACACATATATACACATATACACACACATATACAAAAAAATACATTTATGAAAAAATGCTATAAAATAAAAATGTAGGGCAGGGGCGGCGCGCGGCGGGGCGGCG
>NC_057807.1:574313239-574314474 GCF_018294505.1 Triticum aestivum | reverse complement strand
GCGTGCGGCGGCAGCAAAGGGCAGGGGCGGCGCGCGGCGGCAGCGAAGGGCAGGGGCGGCGGCGCGGTGGTAGCGCGCAGCGGCGACGGCGGCCAGTACAGGGGGAGCAGGGGAACGGGGCGGTGCTCACAGCGAGGTGGCGTCGGCGACAAGGAAGACTCGGGGACGGCGGATCAATCTTTTTGTTCTGCAAATTTTCATATATTATATGTATTTTTCTGAATTAGGATGATTTAGTTATGATTTTTCAAGTTTGAAAATTGCCCTATAGTCCCGGTTTGTGTCTCCAACCGGGACTATAGGTTAGACCCCTTTAATGCCGGTTCGTGGCACGAACCGGTACTAAAGGTTGGCCCTTTAGTACCGGTTTGTGCCACAAACCGGGACTCAAGAGGCTCGTGGGGCCCCGACCTGACGCCAGCCTGCCACCAGCCCTTTAGTACCGGTTCATGACATGAACCGGTACTAAAGGTTCAACACGAACCGGCACTAATGCATAGCCGTTCGAACCGGTACTAATGATACCATTAGTACCGGGCCAAAATTGAACCGGGACTAATGTGTCTCACATAAGGTCCTTTTTCTACTAGTGCAAGCATCAACTACTAGAGATAAATTAACACCGCAAGTGATTACAACAACCGATATATAACAATTGTTCATAGATGGAGATGGAAATGGCAAGGAGGTACATGATGTTGATGGAGATGGTGATGATTGAGTAGATTAAGATGATTCATACGATGTTGAGAGTGTTGGATGGCTTCAAATTTCCCCAGTCGGGGGAGGTGGATCCCAGGCAAAAATAAACCTCCGGGAGAGATGGCGTTCTCTGTCCAGCACAGCGATAGAAAATTGCGATCAAAATCTTTCAGGCAGTTTTATGATAATATAAGATCAGGGGCACCAGAGAGGGTGCTAGTGGAGCTATATGGGACCCACACACCCCGTTGGCGCGCTGTAGACCTAGGGTGTGTGGGTAGGTCATGTGGGCCCCACCGGTCAAACCATGGCCCAACCTTCTAGCTCTTGACTCCTTTTCTTCTAAAAGTCATCATTCTGAATAGGCCTGCCATCTTCTTAAGAGCAAAAGACTTGATTAATTGCTCTATAGCTGGCTTCTCCGGATCCTCCTCTAGCGGTAGGGTGAAATTTGCCTTCAGCTCAGTCCAAAGATCATCTTTCTGCATATCATTGACATAAGACACCTCAGGGTCTTCGTTCTTAGGCTTATA
>NC_057807.1:574311976-574313049 GCF_018294505.1 Triticum aestivum | reverse complement strand
ACATACGTACATGGGAAAATAATAGTAACGGGGAGGGGGTATATCGACCCCCCCTCCCACGTGTTGAAGTTAATTATCGGGAGGGGGTATATCGACTCCCCCTCGTGTTGAAGTTATCGGGAGGGGGTATATCGACCCCCCCCACGTGTTGAAGTTATCGGGAGTTTATATCGACACGACATACGTACATATATCCATTGTCATATATAAAAACTTTCTATATATGAACAAAAAACTTACTATGAACAAAAAAAACATTTTTGACATATTTCCCAAGTGTTGCTTATACATGGAAAAAATGTTATCGGGGAGGGGGTATATCGACCCCCCCTCATGTCGAAGTTATCGTGGAGGGGGTATCGACCCCCCCCTCATGTTGAATTCCCGAGAGAGTTAGGAACCGGAGGGGGACTCCTCCCCCTCATGTCTGATGAGTTTTTACTCCCTCCCTCCCATGAAACATTCATCGAACAAACTTAATACGAGTTTTAACAGAAAACATTCATCGAACTAAATTACAATAGAAAAAATTTACTAACCTAAAATGCACAAAAATGCTCGAAGAAGAAGAAATAGACTAACCTAAAATTTAGTAACCTAATATATCGACCCCCCCATGTGTTGAAGTTATCGGGAGGAGAAGATCAAAGAAAAAAAAGAAGAAAAAAAAGAGGAGAAGAAGAAAGGAATAGAGGAGAAGAAAAAAATAGAAAATATTCTCTTTTTTCTTCTTATCCTCTATTCCTTTCTTCTTCTCCTCTTCTTTTTCTTCTTTCTTCCTCTTCTTCTCCTTTCTTCCTCTTCTTATTTTCGTTTTTCCTCTCCTTTTTATTCTTCTTCCTTTTCGATATATAAAACTTTTCTTCCTTTTCCTTATTTTACGTTTTCCTCTACACTAACCTAAAATGCACTAACCTTCTTTTTCCACTCCTTTTTTTTCTTCTAAATAAGAACATATACATAAATTTTCAAAAAATATGCAAAAAAACATATACATAAATTTTACTATACATATACAATTGTTTTTACAAATATGCACATATATATGAACATGTACATAAATTGACAAAAAA
>NC_057807.1:574310007-574311966 GCF_018294505.1 Triticum aestivum | reverse complement strand
CGAGTTTTAACAGAAAACATTCATCGAACTAAATTACAATAGAAAAAATTTACTAACCTAAAATGCACAAAAATGCTCGAAGAAGAAGAAATAGACTAACCTAAAATTTAGTAACCTAATATATCGACCCCCCCCATGTGTTGAAGTTATCGGGAGGAGAAGTTCAAAGAAAAAAAAGAAGAAAAAAAGAGGAGAAGAAGAAAGGAATAGAGGGGAAGAAAATAATAGAAAATATTCTCTTTTTTCTTCTTCTCCTCTATTCCTTTCTTCTTCTCCTCTTCTTTTTCTTCTTTCTTCCTCTTCTTCTCCTTTCTTCCTCTTCTTATTTTCGTTTTTCCTCTCCTTTTTATTCTTCTTCCTTTTCGATATATAAAACTTTTCTTCCTTTTCCTTATTTTACGTTTTCCTCTACACTAACCTAAAATGCACTAACCTTCTTTTTCCACTCCTTTTTTTTCTTCTAAATAAGAACATATACATAAATTTTCAAAAAATATGCAAAAAAACATATACATAAATTTTACTATACATATACAATTGTTTTTACAAATATGCACATATATATGAACATGTACATAAATTGACAAAAAAGTACATTTATGAAAAAATGATATGAACATGTACACACATATATACACATATACACACACATATACAAAAAAATACATTTATGAAAAAATGCTATAAAATAAAAATGTAGGGCAGGGGCGGCGCGCGGGGGGCGGCGTGCGGCGGCAGCAAAGGGCAGGGGCGGCGCGCGGCGGCAGCGAAGGGCAGGGGCGGCGGCGCGGTGGTAGCGCGCAGCGGCGACGGCGGCCAGTACAGGGGGGGCAGGGGAACGGGGCGGTGCTCACAGCGAGGTGGCGTCGGCGACAAGGAAGGCTCGGGGACGGCGGATCAATCTTTTTGTTCTGCAAATTTTGATATATTATATGTATTTTTCTGAATTAGGATGATTTAGTTATGATTTTTCAAGTTTGAAAATTGCCCTATAGTCCCGGTTTGTGTCTCCAACCGGGACTGTAGGTTAGACCCCTTTAATGCCGGTTCGTGGCACGAACCGGTACTAAAGGTTGGCCCTTTAGTACCGGTTTGTGCCACAAACCGGGACTCAAGAGGCTCGTGGGGCCCCGACCTGACGCCAGCCTGCCACCAGCCCTTTAGTACCGGTTCATGACATGAACCGGTACTAAAGGTTCAACACGAACCGGCAGTAATGCATAGCCGTTCGAACCGGTACTAATGATACCATTAGTACCGGGCCAAAATCGAATCGGGACTAATGTGTCTCACATAAGGTCCTTTTTCTACTAGTGCAAGCATCAACTACTAGAGAGAAATTAACACCGCAAGTGATTACAACAACCGATATATAACAATTGTTCATAGATGGAGATGGAAATGGCAAGGAGGTACATGATGTTGATGGAGATGGTGATGATTGAGTAGATTAAGATGATTCATACGATGTCGAGAGTGTTGGATGGCTTCAAATTTCCCCAGTCGGGGGAGGTGGATCCCAGGCAAAAATAAACCTCCGGGAGAGATGGCGTTCTCTGTCCAGCACAACGATAGAAAATTGCGATCAAAATCTTTCAGGAAGTTTTATGATAATATAAGATCAGGGGCACCAGAGAGGGTGCTAGTGGAGCTATATGGGACCCACACACCCCGTTGGCGCGCTGTAGACCTAGGGTGTGTGGGTAGGTCATGTGGGCCCCACCGGTCAAACCATGGCCCAACCTTCTAGCTCTTGACTCCTTTTCTTCTAAAAGTCATCATTCTGAATAGGCCTGCCATCTTCTTAAGAGCAAAAGACTTGATTAATTGCTCTATAGCTGGCTTCTCCGGATCCTCCTCTAGCGGTAGGGTGAAATTTGCCTTCAGCTCAGTCCAAAGATCATCTTTCTGCATATCATTGACATAAGACACCTCAGGGTCTTCGTTCTTAGGCTTATA
>NC_057807.1:574307719-574309997 GCF_018294505.1 Triticum aestivum | reverse complement strand
ATAAAATAAAAATGTAGGGCAGGGGCGGCGCGCGGCGGGGCGGCGTGCGGCGGCAGCAAGGGGCAGGGGCAGCGCGCGGCGGCAGCGAAGGGCAGGGGCGGCGGCGCGGTGGTAGCGCGCAGCGGCGACGGCGGCCAGTACAGGGGGAGCAGGGGAACGGGGCGGTGCTCACAGCGAGGTGGCGTCGGCGACAAGGAAGGCTCGGGGATGGCGGATCAATCTTTTTGTTCTGCAAATTTTGATATATTATATGTATTTTTCTGAATTAGGATGATTTAGTTATGATTTTTCAAGTTTGAAAATTGCCCTATAGTCCCGGTTTGTGTCTCCAACCGGGACTGTAGGTTAGACCCCTTTAATGCCGGTTCGTGGCACGAACCGGTACTAAAGGTTGGCCCTTTAGTACCGGTTTGTGCCACAAACCGGGACTCAAGAGGCTCGTGGGGCCCCGACCTGACGCCAGCCTGCCACCAGCCCTTTAGTACCGGTTCATGACATGAACCGGTACTAAAGGTTCAACACGAACCGGCACTAATGCATAGCCGTTCGAACCGGTACTAATGATACCATTAGTACCGGGCCGAAATCGAACCGGGACTAATGTGTCTCACATAAGGTCCTTTTTCTACTAGAGCAAGCATCAACTACTAGAGAGAAATTAACACCGCAAGTGATTACAACAACCGATATATAACAATTGTTCATAGATGGAGATGGAAATGGCAAGGAGGTACATGATGTTGATGGAGATGGTGATGATTGAGTACATTAAGATGATTCATACGATGTCGAGAGTGTTGGATGGCTTCAAATTTCCCCAGTCGGGGGAGGTGGATCCCAGGCAAAAATAAACCTCCAGGAGAGATGGCGTTCTCTGTCCAGCACGGCGATAGAAAATTGCGATCAAAATCTTTCAGGAAGTTTTATGATAATATAAGATCAGGGGCACCAGAGAGGGTGCTAGTGGAGCTATATGGGACCCACACACCCCGCTGGCGCGCTGTAGACCTAGGGTGTGTGGGTAGGTCATGTGGGCCCCACCGGTCAAACCATGGCCCAACCTTCTACCTCTTGACTCCTTTTCTTCTAAAAGTCATCATTCTGAATAGGCTTGCCATCTTCTTAAGAGCAAAAGACTTGATTAATTGCTCTATAGCTGGCTTCTCCGGATCCTCCTCTAGTGGTAGGGTGAAATTTCCCTTCAGCTCAGTTCAAAGATCATCTTTCTGCATATCATTGACATAAGACACCTCGGGGTCTTCGTTCTTAGGCTTATACCATTGGTGGATGCTGATCGGGATCCTGTCCCTAACAAGAACCCCGCACTGAGAAGCAAATGCGTTCTTTGTCCGGATGGGTTCAATTGGTTCGCCATCGCGCGCGATTGCTGTGATCTCAAACCTTTCATCGGAGCTCAACTTTTTCATCGGGCCTCGTCTCCTTACCAAAGTTGTGCTCGATCCAAAGGGCTAGAAAAAAGAAGAAAGACGAGAGTTAATTAATATGTGTACATATACCAAAACAATGAATGCATCAATTAGCTAGTCAGCACATGCTTAACTAATATATATACCTGGCCAGACTCGGTTCGGTCACTGGAGCCGTCATCATGGTCTCCTTATTGCACCATCATTGCGTCACCGGAGCCGTCCTCACGGTCTCCTTCTTGCACCGGCATTGGGTCAAAGGAGCCATCATAATCATAGCCTGCTTTTTCACCCTATCCTTCCAGACCATCGGTGTCGTTCAGAAACGAGAAGACGGCATCAATTCCTTGTGCGATTATGTCCCCAAACACCACTTCTGTTGCTTCGTCTCGGGGGGTGTCCATAGTTTCTACAAATATTTACAACATGGCAATTATTATTCAAACATGACAGATGGATATATTAGTGGCAAACGCAGAACTAGCTAGCTAATCACAGTAAGGAATCATATTAATTAGTGGCCTCGACGCTGCTTCTCTAGGGTTTGGGGTGGCCTCAACAACGCTTCAAGGGGGTAATATCGACAATGACGAGATACATACACGGGAAAATAATGTTATCGGGGAGGGGGTATATCGACCCCCCCACGTGTTCAAGTTATCGAGAGGGGGTATATCGACCCCCCCCATGTGTTGAAGTTATCGCGAGGGGTTTATATCGACAACGACGACATACGTACATGGGAAAATAATATTATTGGGGAGGGGATATATCGACCCCCCCACGTGTTGAAGTTATTGGGAGGGGGTATATCGACCCCCCCCCACATGTTGAAGTTATCGGGAGGGGTT
>NC_057807.1:574307155-574307383 GCF_018294505.1 Triticum aestivum | reverse complement strand
CTCGTGTTGAAGTTATCAGGAGGGGGTATATCGACCCCCCCCACGTGTTGAAGTTATCGGGAGTTTATATCGACACGACATACGTACATATATCCATTGTCATATATAAAAACTTTCTATATATGAACAAAAAACTTTCTATGAACAAAAAAAACATTTTTGACATATTTCTCAAGTGTTGCTTATACATGGAAAAAAATGTTATCGGGGAGGGGGTATATCGACCCC
>NC_057807.1:574306108-574306916 GCF_018294505.1 Triticum aestivum | reverse complement strand
ACAAACTTAATACGAGTTTTAACAGAAAACATTCATCGAACTAAATTACAATAGAAAAAATTTACTAACCTAAAATGCACAAAAATGCTCGAAGAAGAAGAAATAGACTAACCTAAAATTTAGTAACCTAATATATTGACCCCCCCATGTGTTGAAGTTATCGGGAGGAGAAGATCAAAGAAAAAAAAGAAGAAAAAAAAGAGGAGAAGAAGAAAGGAATAGAGGAGAAGAAAAAAATAGAAAATATTCTCTTTTTTCTTCTTCTCCTCTATTCCTTTCTTCTTCTCCTCTTCTTTTTCTTCTTTCTTCCTCTTCTTCTCCTTTCTTCCTCTTCTTATTTTCATTTTCCTCTCCTTTTTATTCTTCTTCCTTTTCGATATATAAAACTTTTCTTCCTTTTCCTTATTTTACGTTTTCCTCTACACTAACCTAAAATGCACTAACCTTCTTTTTCCACTCCTTTTTTTTCTTCTAAATAAGAACATATACATAAATTTTCAAAAGATATGCACAAAAACATATACATAAATTTTACTATACATATACAATTGTTTTTTCAAATATGCACATATATATGAACATGTACATAAATTGATAAAAAAATACATTTATGAAAAAATGATATGAACAAGTACACACATATATACACATATACACACACATATACAAAAAAATACATTTATGAAAAAATGCTATAAAATAAAAATGTAGGGCAGGGGCGGCGCGCGGCGGGGCAGCGTGCGGCGGCAGCAAAGGGCAGGGGCGGCGCGCGGCGGCAGCGAAGGGCAGGGGCGGCGGCGCGGTGGTA
>NC_057807.1:574304498-574306098 GCF_018294505.1 Triticum aestivum | reverse complement strand
AAATTTCCCCAGTCGGGGGAGGTGGATCCCAGGCAAAAATAAACCTCCGGGAGAGATGGCGTTCTCTGTCCAGCACAACGATAGAAAATTGCGATCAAAATCTTTCAGGAAGTTTTATGATAATATAAGATCAGGGGCACCAGAGAGGGTGCTAGTGGAGCTATATGGGACCCACACACCCCGTTGGCGCGCTGTAGACCTAGGGTGTGTGGGTAGGTCATGTGGGCCCCACCGGTCAAACCATGGCCCAACCTTCTAGCTCTTGACTCCTTTTCTTCTAAAAGTCATCATTCTGAATAGGCCTGCCATCTTCTTAAGAGCAAAAGACTTGATTAATTGCTCTATAGCTGGCTTCTCCGGATCCTCCTCTAGCGGTAGGGTGAAATTTGCCTTCAGCTCAGTCCAAAGATCATCTTTCTGCATATCATTGACATAAGACACCTCAGGGTCTTCGTTCTTAGGCTTATACCATTGGTGGATGCTGATCGGGATCCTGTCCCTAACAAGAACCCCGCACTGAGAAGCAAATGCGTTCTTTGTCCGGATATATCGATCCCCCCCACGTGTTGAAGTTATTGGGAGGGGGTATATCGACCCCCCCCCCCACGTGTTGAAGTTATCGGGAGGGGTTTGTATCAACAACGACGACATACGTACATGGGAAAATAATAGTAACGGGGAGGGGGTATATCGACCCCCCCTCCCACGTGTTGAAGTTAATTATCGGGAGGGGGTATATCGACTCCCCCTCGTGTTGAAGTTATCGGGAGGGGGTATCGACCCCCCCCCACGTGTTGAAGTTATCGGGAGTTTATATCGACACGACATACGTACATATATCCATTGTCATATGTAAAAACTTTCTATATATGAACAAAAAACTTTCTATGAACAAAAAAAACATTTTTGACATATTTCCCAAGTGTTGCTTATACATGGAAAAAAATGTTATCGGGGAGGGGGTATATCGAGCCCCCCCTCATGTCGAAGTTATCGTGGAGGGGGTATCGACCCCCCCCCCTCATGTTGAATTCCCGAGAGAGTTAGGAACCGGAGGGGGACTCCTACCCCTCATGTCTGATGAGTTTTTACTCCCTCCCTCCCATGAAACATTCATCGAACAAACTTAATACGAGTTTTAGCAGAAAACATTCATCGAACTAAATTACAATAGAAAAAATTTACTAACTTAAAATGCACAAAAATGCTCGAAGAAGAAGAAATAGACTAACCTAAAATTTAGTAACCTAATATATCGACCCCCCCATGTGTTGAAGTTATCGGGAGGAGAAGATCAAAGAAAAAAAAGAAGAAAAAAAGAGGAGAAGAAGAAAGGAATAGAGGAGAAGAAAAAAATAGAAAATATTCTCTTTTTTCTTCTTCTCCTCTATTCCTTTCTTTTCTATTTTTTTCTTCTCCTCTATTCCTTTCTTCTTCTCCTCTTCTTTTTCTTCTTTCTTCCTCTTCTTCTCCTTTCTTCCTCTTCTTATTTTCGTTTTTCCTCTCCTTTTTATTCTTCTTCCTTTTCGATATATAAAACTTTTCTTCCTTTTCCTTGTTTTACGTTTTCCTCTACACTAACCTAAAATGCACTAACCTT
>NC_057807.1:574301607-574303885 GCF_018294505.1 Triticum aestivum | reverse complement strand
CACATATACACACACATATACAAAAAAATACATTTATGAAAAAATGCTATAAAATAAAAATGTAGGGCAGGGGCGGCGCGCGGCGGGGCGGCGCGCGGCGGCAGCAAAGGGCAGGGGCGGCGCGCGGCGACAGCGAAGGGCAGGGGCGGCGCCGCGGTGGTAGCGCGCAGCGGCGACGGCGGCCAGTACAGGGGGAGCAGGGGAACGGGGCGGTGCTCACAGCGAGGTGGCGTCGGCGACAAGGAAGGCTCGGGGACGGCGGATCAATCTTTTTGTTCTGCAAATTTTGATATATTATATGTATTTTTCTGAATTAGGATGATTTAGTTATGATTTTTCAAGTTTGAAAATTGCCCTATAGTCCCGGTTTGTGTCTCCAACCGGGACTGTAGGTTAGACCCCTTTAATGCCGGTTCGTGGCACGAACCGGTACTAAAGGTTGGCCCTTTAGTACCGGTTTGTGCCACAAACCGGGAGTCAAGAGGCTCGTGGGGCCCCGACCTGACGCCGGCCTGCCACCAGCCCTTTAGTACCGGTTCATGACATGAACCGGTACTAAAGGTTCAACACGAACCGGCACTAATGCATAGCCGTTCGAACCGGTACTAATGATACCATTAGTACCGGGCCAAAATCGAACCGGGACTAATGTGTCTCACATAAGGTCCTTTTTCTACTAGTGCAAGCATCAACTACTAGAGAGAAATTAACACCGCAAGTGATTACAACAACCGATATATAACAATTGTTCATAGATGGAGATGGAAATGGCAAGGAGGTACATGATGTTGATGGAGATGGTGATGATTGAGTAGATTAAGATGATTCATACGATGTCGAGAGTGTTGGATGGCTTCAAATTTCCCCAGTCGGGGGAGGTGGATCCCAGGCAAAAATAAACCTCCGAGAGAGATGGCGTTCTCTGTCCAGCACAGCGATATAAAATTGCGATCAAAATCTTTCAGGAAGTTTTATGATAATATAAGATCAGGGGCACCAGAGAGGGTGCTAGTGGAGCTATATGGGACCCACACACCCCGTTGGCACGCTGTAGACCTAGGGTGTGTGGGTAGGTCATGTGGGCCCCACCGGTCAAACCATGGCCCAACCTTCTAGCTCTTGACTCCTTTTCTTCTAAAAGTCATCATTCTGAATAGGCCTGCCATCTTCTTAAGAGCAAAAGACTTGATTAATTGCTCTATAGCTGGCTTCTCCGGATCCTCCTCTAGCGGTAGGGTGAAATTTGCCTTCAGCTCAGTCCAAAGATCATCTTTCTGCATATCATTGACATAAGACACCTCAGGGTCTTCGTTCTTAGGCTTATACCATTGGTGGATGGTGATCGGGATCCTGTCCCTAACAAGAACCCCGCACTGAGAAGCAAATGCGTTCTTTGTCCGGATGGGTTCAATTGGTTCGCCGTCGCGCGTGATTGCTGTGATCTCAAACCTTTCATCCAAGCTCAACTTTTTCATCGGGCCTCGTCTCCTTACCAAAGTTGTGCTCGATCCAAAGGGCTAGAAAAAAGAAGAAAGACGAGAGTTAATTAATATGTGTACATATACCAAAACAATGAATGCATCAATTAGCTAGTCAGCACATGCTTAACTAATATATATACCTGGCCAGACTCGGTTCGGTCACTGGAGCCGTCATCATGGTCTCCTTATTGCACCGTCATTGGGTCACCGGAGCCGTCCTCACGGTCTCCTTCTTGCACCGGCATTGGGTCAAAGGAGCCATCATAATCATAGCCTGCTTTTTCACCCTGTCCTTCCAGACCATCGGTGTCGTTCAGAAACGAGAAGACGGCATCACTTCCTTGTGCGATTATGTCCCCCAACACCACTTCTGTTGCTTCGTCTCAGGGGGTGTCCATAGTTTCTACAAATATTTACAACATGGCAATTATTATTCAAACATGACAAATGGATATATTAGTGGCAAACGCAGAACTAGCTAGCTAATCACAGTAAGGAATCATATTAATTAGTGGCCTCGACGCTGCTTCTCTAGGGTTTGGGGTGGCCTCAACAACGCTTCAAGGGGGTAATATCGACAATGACGAGATACATACACGGGAAAATAATGTTATCGGGGAGGGGGTATATCGACCCCCCCACGTGTTCAAGTTATCGAGAGGGGGTATATCGACCCCCCCCATGTGTTGAAGTTATCGGGAGGAGTTTATATCGACAACGACGACATACGTACATGGGAAAATAATATTATTGGGGAGGGGATATATCGACCCCCCCCCACGTGTTGAAGTTATTGG
>NC_057807.1:574301074-574301597 GCF_018294505.1 Triticum aestivum | reverse complement strand
ACCCCCCCCCCACGTGTTGAAGTTATCGGGAGTTTATATCGACACGACATACGTACATATATCCATTGTCATATATAAAAACTTTCTATATATGAACAAAAAACTTTCTATGAACAAAAAAAACATTTTTGACATATTTCTCAAGTGTTGCTTATACATGGAAAAAAATGTTATCGGGGAGGGGGTATATCGACCCCACCCTCATGTCGAAGTTATCGTGGAGGGGGTATCGACCCCCCCCCCCGCCTCATGTTGAATTCCCGAGAGAGTTAGGAACCGGAGGGGGACTCCTCCCCCTCATGTCTGATGAGTTTTTACTCCCTCCCTCCCATGAAACATTCATCGAACAAACTTAATACGAGTTTTAACAGAAAACATTCATCGAACTAAATTACAATAGAAAAAATTTACTAACCTAAAATGCACAAAAATGCTCGAAGAAGAAGAAATAGACTAACCTAAAATTTAGTAACCTAATATATCGACCCCCCCATGTGTTGAAGTTATCGGGAGGAGAAGATCA
>NC_057807.1:574299033-574301064 GCF_018294505.1 Triticum aestivum | reverse complement strand
GTGCTCACAGCGAGGTGGCGTCGGCGACAAGGAAGGCTCGGGGACGGCGGATCAATCTTTTTGTTCTGCAAATTTTGATATATTATATGTATTTTTCTGAATTAGGATGATTTAGTTATGATTTTTCAAGTTTGAAAATTGCCCTATAGTCCCGGTTTGTGTCTCCAACCGGGACTGTAGGTTAGACCCCTTTAATGCCGGTTCGTGGCACGAACCGGTACTAAAGGTTGGCCCTTTAGTACCGGTTTGTGCCACAAACCGGGACTCAAGAGGCTCGTGGGGCCCCGACCTGACGCCAGCCTGCCACCAGCCCTTTAGTACCGGTTCATGACATGAACCGGTACTAAAGGTTCAACACGAACCGGCACTAATGCATAGCCGTTCGAACCGGTACTAATGATACCATTAGTACCGGGCCAAAATCGAACCGGGACTAATGTGTCTCACATAAGGTCCTTTTTCTACTAGTGCAAGCATCAACTACTAGAGAGAAATTAACACCGCAAGTGATTACAACAACCGATATATAACAATTGTTCATAGATGGAGATGGAAATGGCAAGGAGGTACATGATGTTGATGGAGATGGTGATGATTGAGTAGATTAAGATGATTCATACGATGTCGAGAGTGTTGGATGGCTTCAAATTTCCCCAGTCGGGGGAGGTGGATCCCAGGCAAAAATAAACCTCCGGGAGAGAGGGCGTTCTCTGTCCAGCACAGCGATAGAAAATTGCGATCAAAATCTTTCAGGAAGTTTTATGATAATATAAGATCAGGGGCACCAGAGAGGGTGCTAGTGGAGCTATATGGGACCCACACACCCCGTTGGCGCGCTGTAGACCTAGGGTGTGTGGGTAGGTCATGTGGGCCCCACCGGTCAAACCATGGCCCAACCTTCTAGCTCTTGACTCCTTTTCTTCTAAAAGTCATCATTCTGAATAGGCCTGCCATCTTCTTAAGAGCAAAAGACTTGATTAATTGCTCTATAGCTGGCTTCTCCGGATCCTCCTCTAGCGGTAGGGTGAAATTTGCCTTCAGCTCAGTCCAAAAATCATCTTTCTGCATATCATTGACATAAGACACCTCAGGGTCTTCGTTCTTAGGCTTATACCATTGGTGGATGCTGATCGGGATCCTGTCCCTAACAAGAACCCCGCACTGAGAAGCAAATGCGTTCTTTGTCCGGATGGGTTCAATTGGTTCGCCGTCGCGCGCGATTGCTGTGATCAAAAACCTTTCATCCAAGCTCAACTTTTTCATCGGGCCTCGTCTCCTTACCAAAGTTGTGCTCGATCCAAAGGGCTAGAAAAAAGAAGAAAGACGAGAGTTAATTAATATGTGTACATATACCAAAACAATGAATGCATCAATTAGCTAGTCAGCACATGCTTAACTAATATATATACCTGGCCAGACTCGGTTCGGTCACTGGAGCCGTCATCATGGCCTCCTTATTGCACCGTCATTGGGTCACCGGAGCCGTCCTCACGGTCTCCTTCTTGCACCGGCATTGGGTCAAAGGTGCCATCATAATCATAGCCTGCTTTTTCACCCTGTCCTTCCAGACCATCGGTGTCGTTCAGAAATGAGAAGACGGCATCACTTCCTTGTACGATTATGTCCCCCAACACCACTTCTGTTGCTTCGTCTCGGGGGGTGTCCATAGTTTCTACAAATATTTACAACATGGCAATTATTATTCAAACATGATAGATCGATATATTAGTGGCAAACGCAGAACTAGCTAGCTAATCACAGTAAGGAATCATATTAATTAGTGGCCTCGACGCTGCTTCTCTAGGGTTTGGGGTGGCCTCAACAATGCTTCAAGGGGGTAATATCGACAATGACGAGATACATACACGGGAAAATAATGTTATCGGGGAGGGGGTATATCGACCCCCCCACATGTTCAAGTTATCGAGAGGGGGTATATCGACCCCCCCATGTGTTGAAGTTATCGGGAGGGGTTTATATCGACAACGACGACATACGTACATGGGAAAATAATATTATTGGGGAGGGGAT
>NC_057807.1:574295568-574297491 GCF_018294505.1 Triticum aestivum | reverse complement strand
GCGGCGCGCGGCGGGGCGGCGTGCGGCGGCAGCAAAGGGCAGGGGCGGCGCGCGGCGGCAGCGAAGGGCAGGGGCGGCGGCGCGGTGGTAGCGCGCAGCGGCGACGGTGGCCAGTACAGGGGGAGCAGGGGAACGGGGCGTGCTCACAGCGAGGTGGCGTCGGCGACAAGGAAGGCTCGGGGACGGCGGATCAATCTTTTTGTTCTGCAAATTTTGATATATTATATGTATTTTTCTGAATTAGGATGATTTAGTTATGATTTTTCAAGTTTGAAAATTGCCCTATAGTCCCGGTTTGTGTCTCCAACCAGGACTGTAGGTTAGAGCCCTTTAATGCCGGTTCGTGGCACGAACCGGTACTAAAGGTTGGCCCTTTAGTACCGGTTTGTGCCACAAACCGGGACTCAAGAGGCTCGTGGGGCCCCGACCTGATGCCAGCCTGCCACCAGCCCTTCAGTACCGGTTCATGACATGAACCGGTACTAAAGGTTCAACACGAACCGGCACTAATGCATAGCCGTTCGAACCGGTACTAATGATACCATTAGTACCGGGCCAAAATCGAACCGGGACTAATGTGTCTCACATAAGGTCCTTTTTCTACTAGTGCAAGCATCAACTACTAGAGAGAAATTAACACCGCAAGTGATTACAACAACCGATATATAACAATTGTTCATAGATGGAGATGGAAACGGCAAGGAGGTACATGATGTTGATGGAGATGGTGATGATTGAGTAGATTAAGATGATTCATACGATGTCGAGAGTGTTGGATGGCTTCAAATTTCCCCAGTCGGGGGAGGTGGATCCCAGGCAAAAATAAACCTCCGGGAGAGATGGCGTTCTCTGTCCAGCACAGCGATAGAAAATTGCGATCAAAATCTTTCAGGAAGTTTTATGATAATATAAGATCAGGGGCACCAGAGAGGGTGCTAGTGGAGCTATATGGGACCCACACACCCCGTTGGCGCGCTGTAGACCTAGGGTGTGTGGGTAGGTCATGTGGGCCCACCGGTCAAACCATGGCCCAACCTTCTAGCTCTTGACTCCTTTTCTTCTAAAAGTCATCATTCTGAATAGGCCTGCCATCTTCTTAAGAGCAAAAGACTTGATTAATTGCTCTATAGCTGGCTTCTCCGGATCCTCCTCTAGCGGTAGGGTGAAATTTGCCTTCAGCTCAGTCCAAAGATAATCTTTCTGCATATCATTGACATAAGACACCTCAGGGTCTTCGTTCTTAGGCTTATACCATTGGTGGATGCTGATCGGGATCCTGTCCCTAACAAGAACCCCGCACTGAGAAGCAAATGCGTTCTTTGTCCGGATGGGTTCAATTGGTTCGCCGTCGCGCGCGATTGCTGTGATCTCAAACCTTTCATCCGAGCTCAACTTTTTCATCGGGCCTCGTCTCCTTACCAAAGTTGTGCTCGATCCAAAGGGCTAGAAAAAAGAACAAAGACGAGAGTTAATTAATATGTGTACATATACCAAAACAATGAATGCATCAATTAGCTAGTCAGCACATGCTTAACTAATATATATACCTGGCCAGACTCGGTTCGGTCACTGGAGCCGTCATCATGGTCTCCTTATTGCACCGTCATTGGGTCACCGGAGCCGTCCTCACGGTCTCCTTCTTGCACCGGCATTGGGTCAAAGGAGCCATCATAATCATAGCCTGCTTTTTCACCCTGTCCTTCCAGACCATCGGTGTCGTTCAGAAACGAGAAGACGGCATCACTTCCTTGTGCGATTATGTCCCCCAACACCACTTCTGTTGCTTCGTCTCGGGGGGTGTCCATAGTTTCTACAAATATTTACAACATGGCAATTATTATTCAAACATGACAGATGGATATATTAGTGGCAAACGCAGAACTAGCTAGCTAATCACAGTAAGGAATCATATTAATTAGTGGC
>NC_057807.1:574293836-574295270 GCF_018294505.1 Triticum aestivum | reverse complement strand
ATTGTTCATAGATGGAGATGGAAATGGCAAGGAGGTACATGATGTTGATGGAGATGGTGATGATTGAGTAGATTAAGATGATTCATACGATGTCGAGAGTGTTGGATGGCTTCAAATTTCCCCAGTCGGGGGAGGTGGATCCCAGGCAAAAATAAACCTCCGGGAGAGATGGCGTTCTCTGTCCAGCACAGCGATAGAAAATTGCGATCAAAATCTTTCAGGAAGTTTTATGATAATATAAGATCAGGGGCACCAGAGAGGGTGCTAGTGGAGCTATATGGGACCCACACACCCCGTTGGCGCGCTGTAGACCTAGGGTGTGTGGGTAGGTCATGTGGGCCCCACCGGTCAAACCATGGCCCAACCTTCTAGCTCTTGACTCCTTTTCTTCTAAAAGTCATCATTCTGAATAGGCCTGCCATCTTCTTAAGAGCAAAAGACTTGATTAATTGCTCTATAACTGGCTTCTCCGGATCCTCCTCTAGCGGTAGGGTGAAATTTGCCTTCAGCTCAGTCCAAAGATCATCTTTCTGCATATCATTGACATAAGACACCTCAGCGTCTTCGTTCTTAGGCTTATACCATTGGTGGATGCTGATCGGGATCCTGTCCCTAACAAGAACCCCGCACTGAGAAGCAAATGCGTTCTTTGTCCGGATGGGTTCAATCGGTTCGCCGTCGCGCGCGATTGCTGTGATCTCAAACCTTTCATCCGAGCTCAACTTTTTCATCGGGCCTCGTCTCCTTACCAAAGTTGTGCTTGATCCAAAGGGCTAGAAAAAAGAAGAAAGACGAGAGTTAATTAATATGTGTACATATACCAAAACAATGAATGCATCAATTAGCTAGTCAGCATAGGCTTAACTAATATATATAACTGGCCAGACTCGGTTCGGTCACTGGAGCCGTCATCATGGTCTCCTTATTGCACCGTCATTGGGTCACCGGAGCCGTCCTCACGGTCTCCTTCTTGCACCGGCATTGGGACAAAGGAGCCATCATAATCATAGCCTGCTTTTTCACCCTGTCCTTCCAAACCATCGGTGTCGTTCAGAAACGAGAAGACGGCATCACTTCCTTGTGCGATTATGTCCCCCAACACCACTTCTGTTGCTTCGTCTCGGGGGGTGTCCATAGTTTCTACAAATATTTACAACATGGCAATTATTATTCAAACATGACAGATGGATATATTAGTGGCAAACGCAGAACTAGCTAGCTAATCACAGTAAGGAATCATATTAATTAGTGGCGTCGACGCTGCTTCTCTAGGTATTGGGGTGGCCTCAACAACGCTTCAAGGGGGTAATATCGACAATGGCAAGATACATACACGGGAAAATAATGTTATCGGGGAGGGGGTATATCGACCCCCCCACGTGTTCAAGTTATCGGGAGGGGGTATATCGACCCCCCCCCCCCATGTGTTGAAGT
>NC_057807.1:574292017-574292555 GCF_018294505.1 Triticum aestivum | reverse complement strand
CTCGTGTTGAAGTTATCAGGAGGGGGTATATCGACCCCCCCCACGTGTTGAAGTTATCGGGAGTTTATATCGACACGACATACGTACATATATCCATTGTCATATATAAAAACTTTCTATATATGAACAAAAAACTTTCTATGAACAAAAAAAACATTTTTGACATATTTCTCAAGTGTTGCTTATACATGGAAAAAAATGTTATCGGGGAGGGGGTATATCGACCCCCCCCCCCTCATGTCGAAGTTATCGTGGAGGGGGTATCGACCCCCCCTCCCCTCATGTTGAATTCCCGAGAGAGTTAGGAACCGGAGGGGGACTCCTCTCCCTCATGTCTGATGAGTTTTTACTCCCTCCCTCCCATGAAACATTCATCGAACAAACTTAATACGAGTTTTAACAGAAAACATTCATCGAACTAAATTACAATAGAAAAAATTTACTAACCTAAAATGCACAAAAATGCTCGAAGAAGAAGAAATAGACTAACCTAAAATTTAGTAACCTAATATATTGACCCCCCCATGTGTTGAAGTTA
>NC_057807.1:574289466-574290785 GCF_018294505.1 Triticum aestivum | reverse complement strand
ATCAAAATCTTTCAGGAAGTTTTATGATAATATAAGATCAGGGGCACCAGAGAGGGTGCTAGTGGAGCTATATGGGACCCACACACCCCGTTGGCGCGCTGTAGACCTAGGGTGTGTGGGTAGGTCATGTGGGCCCCACCGGTCAAACCATGGCCCAACCTTCTAGCTCTTGACTCCTTTTCTTCTAAAAGTCATCATTCTGAATAGGCCTGCCATCTTCTTAAGAGCAAAAGACTTGATTAATTGCTCTATAGCTGGCTTCTCCGGATCCTCCTCTAGCGGTAGGGTGAAATTTGCCTTCAGCTCAGTCCAAAGATCATCTTTCTGCATATCATTGACATAAGACACCTCAGGGTCTTCGTTCTTAGGCTTATATCATTGGTGGATGCTGATCGGGATCCTGTCCCTAACAATAACCCCGCACTGAGAAGCAAATGCGTTCTTTGTCCGGATGGGTTCAATTGGTTCGCCGTCGCGCGCGATTGCTGTGATCTCAAACCTTTCATCCGAGCTCAACTTTTTCATCGGGCCTCCTCTCCTTACCAAAGTTGTGCTCGATCCAAAGGGCTAGAAAAAAGAAGAAAGACGAGAGTTAATTAATATGTGTACATATACCAAAACAATGAATGCATCAATTAGCTAGCCAGCACATGCTTAACTAATATATATACCTGGCCAAACTCGGTTCGGTCACTGGAGCCGTCATCATGGTCTCCTTATTGCACCGTCATTGGGTCACCGGAGCCGTCCTCACGGTCTCCTTCTTGCACCGGCATTGGGTCAAAGGAGCCATCATAATCATAGCCTGCTTTTTCACCCTGTCCTTCCAGACCATCGGTGTCGTTCAGAAACGAGAAGACGACATCACTTCCTTGTGCGATTATGTCCCCCAACACCACTTCTGTTGCTTCGTCTCGGGGGGTGTCCATAGTTTCTACAAATATTTACAACATAACAATTATTATTCAAACATGACAGATGGATATATTAGTGGCAAACGCAGAACTAGCTAGCTAATCACAGTAAGGAATCATATTAATTAGTGGCCTCGACGCTGCTTCTCTAGGGTTTGGGGTGGCCTCAACAACGCTTCAAGGGGGTAATATCGACAATGACGAGATACATACACGGGAAAATAATGTTATCGGGGAGGGGGTATATCGACCCCCCCACGTGTTCAAGTTATCGAGAGGGGGTATATCGACCCCCCCATGTGTTGAAGTTATCGGGAGGGGTTTATATCGATAACGACGACATACGTACATGGGAAAATAATATTATTGGGGAGGGGATATATCGACCCCCCCCCACGTGTTGAA
>NC_057807.1:574287180-574288547 GCF_018294505.1 Triticum aestivum | reverse complement strand
ATTGTTCATAGATGGAGATGGAAATGGCAAGGAGGTACATGATGTTGATGGAGATGGTGATGATTGAGTAGATTAAGATGATTCATACGATGTCGAGAGTGTTGGATGGCTTCAAATTTCCCCAGTCGGGGGAGGTGGATCCCAGGCAAAAATAAACCTCCGGGAGAGATGGCGTTCTCTGTCCAGCACAGCGATAGAAAATTGCGATCAAAATCTTTCAGGAAGTTTTATGATAATATAAGATCAGGGGCACCAGAGAGGGTGCTAGTGGAGCTATATGGGACCCACACACCCCGTTGGCGCGCTGTAGACCTAGGGTGTGTGGGTAGGTCATGTGGGCCCCACCGGTCAAACCATGGCCCAACCTTCTAGCTCTTGACTCCTTTTCTTCTAAAAGTCATCATTCTGAATAGGCCTGCCATCTTCTTAAGAGCAAAAGACTTGATTAATTGCTCTATAACTGGCTTCTCCGGATCCTCCTCTAGCGGTAGGGTAAAATTTGCCTTCAGCTCAGTCCAAAGATCATCTTTCTGCATATCATTGACATAAGACACCTCAGGGTCTTCGTTCTTAGGCTTATACCATTGGTGGATGCTGATCGGGATCCTGTCCCTAACAAGAACCCCGCACTGAGAAGCAAATGCGTTCTTTGTCCGGATGGGTTCAATCGGTTCGCCGTCGCGCGCGATTGCTATGATCTCAAACCTTTCATCCGAGCTCAACTTTTTCATCGGGCCTCGTCTCCTTACCAAAGTTGTGCTCGATCCAAAGGGCTAGAAAAAAGAAGAAAGACGAGAGTTAATTAATATGTGTACATATACCAAAACAATGAATGCATCAATTAGCTAGTCAGCACATGCTTAACTAATATATATACCTGGCCAGACTCGGTTCGGTCACTGGAGCCGTCATCATGGTCTCCTTATTGCACCGTCATTGGGTCACCGAAGCCGTCCTCACGGTCTCCTTCTTGCACCGGCATTGGGTCAAAGGAGCCATCATAATCATAGCCTGCTTTTTCACCCTGTCCTTCCAGACCATCGGTGTCGTTCAGAAACGAGAAGACGTCATCACTTCCTTGTGCGATTATGTCCCCCAACACCACTTCTGTTGCTTCGTCTCGGGGGGTGTCCATAGTTTCTACAAATATTTGCAACATGGCAATTATTATTCAAACATGACAGATGGATATATTAGTGGAAAACGCAGAACTAGCTAGCTAATCACAGTAAGGAATCATATTAATTAGTGGCCTCGACGCTGCTTCTCTAGGGTTTGGGGTGGCCTCGACAACGCTTCAAGGGGGTAATATCGACAATGACGAGATACATACACGGGAAAATAATGTTATCCGGGAGGGGGTATAT
>NC_057807.1:574285030-574287170 GCF_018294505.1 Triticum aestivum | reverse complement strand
ATACGTACATATATCCATTGTCATATATAAAAACTTTCTATATATGAACAAAAAACTTCCTATGAACAAAAAAAACATTTTTGACATATTTCCCAAGTGTTGCTTATACATGGAAAAAAATGTTATCGGGGAGGGGGTATATCGACCCCCCCCCTCATGTCGAAGTTATCGTGGAGGGGGTATGGACCCCCCCTCATGTTGAATTCCCGAGAGAGTTAGGAACCGGAGGGGGACTCCTCCCCCTCATGTCTGATGAGTTTTTACTCCCTCCCTCCCATGAAACATTCATCGAACAAACTTAATACGAGTTTTAACAGAAAACATTCATCGAACTAAATTACAATAGAAAAAATTTACTAACCTAAAATGCACAAAAATGCTCGAAGAAGAAGAAATAGACTAACCTAAAATTTACTAACCTAATATATCGACCCCCCCATGTGTTGAAGTTATCGGGAGGAGAAGATCAAAGAAAAAAAAGAAGAAAAAAAAGAGGAGAAGAAGAAAGGAATAGAGGAGAAGAAAAAAATAGAAAATATTCTCTTTTTCTTCTTCTCCTCTATTCCTTTATTCTTCTCCTCTTCTTTTTCTTCTTTCTTCCTCTTCTTCTCCTTTCTTCCTCTTCTTATTTTCGTTTTTCCTCTCCTTTTTATTCTTCTTCCTTTTCGATATATAAAACTTTTCTTCCTTTTCCTTATTTTACGTTTTCCTCTACACTAACCTAAAATGCACTAACCTTCTTTTTCCACTCCTTTTTTTCTTCTAAATATGAACATATACATAAATTTTCAAAAAATATGCACAAAAACATATACATAAATTTTACTATACATATACAATTGTTTTTACAAATATGCACATATATATGAACATGTACATAAATTGACAAAAAAATACATTTATGAAAAAATGATATGAACATGTACACACATATATACACATATACACACACATATACAAAAAAATACATTTATGAAAAAATGCTATAAAATAAAAATGTAGGGCAGGGGCGGCGCGCGGCGGGGCGGCGTGCGGCGGCTGCAAAGGGCAGGGGCGGCGCGTGGCGGCAGCGAAGGGCAGGGGCAGCGGCGCGGTGGTAGCACGCAGCAGCGACGGCAGCCAGTACAGGGGGAGCAGGGGAACGGGGCGGTGCTCACAGCGAGGTGGCGTCGGCGACAAGGAAGGCTCGGGGACGGCGGATCAATCTTTTTGTTCTGCAAATTTTGATATATTATATGTATTTTTCTGAATTAGGATGATTTAGTTATGATTTTTCAAGTTTGAAAATTGCCCTATAGTCCCGGTTTGTGTCTCCAACCGGGACTGTAGGTTAGACCCCTTTAATGCCGGTTCGTGGCACGAACCGGTACTAAAGGTTGGCCCTTTAGTACCGGTTTGTGCCACAAACCAGAACTCAAGGGGCTCGTGGGGCCCCGACCTGACGCCACCCTGCCACCAGCCCTTTAGTACCGGTTCGTGACATGAACCGGTACTAAAGGTTCAACATGAACCGGCACTAATGCATAGCCGTACGAACCGGTACTAATGATACCATTAGTACCGGGCCAAAATCGAACCGGGACTAATGTGTCTCACATAAGGTCCTTTTTCTACTAGTGCAAGCATCAACTACTAGAGAGAAATTAACACCGCAAGTGATTACAACAACCGATATATAACAATTGTTCATAGATGGAGATGGAAATGGCAAGGAGGTACATGATGTTGATGGAGATGGTGATGATTGAGTAGATTAAGATGATTCATACGATGTCGAGAGTGTTGGATGGCTTCAAATTTCCCCAGTCGGGGGAGGTGGATCCCAGGCAAAAATAAACCTCCGGGAGAGATGGCGTTCTCTGTCCAGCACAGCGATAGAAAATTGCGATCAAAATCTTTCAGGAAGTTTTATGATAATATAAGATCAGGGGCACCAGAGAGGGTGCTAGTGGAGCTATATGGGACCCACACACCCCGTTGGCGCGCTGTAGACCTAGGGTGTGTGGGTAGGTCATGTGGGCCCCACCGGTCAAACCATGGCCCAACCTTCTAGCTCTTGACTCCTTTTCTTCTAAAAGTCATCATTCTGAATAGGCCTGCCATCTTCTTAAGAGCAAAAGACTTGATTAATTGCTCTATA
>NC_057807.1:574282888-574283850 GCF_018294505.1 Triticum aestivum | reverse complement strand
TCCTCTATTCCTTTCTTCTTCTCCTCTTCTTTTTCTTCTTTCTTCCTCTTCTTCTCCTTTCTTCCTCTTCTTATTTTCGTTTTTCCTCTCCTTTTTATTCTTCTTCCTTTTCGATATATAAAACTTTTCTTCCTTTTCCTTATTTTACGTTTTCCTCTACACTAACCTAAAATGCACTAACCTTCTTTTTCCACTCCTTTTTTTTCTTCTAAATAAGAACATATACATAAATTTTCAAAAAATATGCAAAAAAACATATACATAAATTTTACTATACATATACAATTGTTTTTACAAATATGCACATATATATGAACATGTACATAAATTGACAAAAAAATACATTTATGAAAAAATGATATGAACATGTACACACATATATACACATATACACACACATATACAAAAAAATACATTTATGAAAAAATGCTATAAAATAAAAATGTAGGGCAGGGGCGGCGCGCGGCGGGGCGGCGTGCGGCGGCAGCAAAGGGCAGGGGCGGCGCGCGGCGGCAGCGAAGGGCAGGGGCAGCGGCGCGGTGGTAGCGCGCAGCGGCGACGGCGGCCAGTACAGGGGGAGCAGGGGAACGGGGCGGTGCTCACAGCGAGGTGGCGTCGGCGACAAGGAAGGCTCGGGGACGGCGGATCAATCTTTTTGTTCTGCAAATTTTGATATATTATATGTATTTTTCTGAATTAGGATGATTTAGTTATGATTTTTCAAGTTTGAAAATTGCCCTATAGTCCCGGTTTGTGTCTCCAACCGGGACTGTAGGTTAGACCCCTTTAATGCCGGTTCGTGGCACGAACCGGTACTAAAGGTTGGCCCTTTAGTACCGGTTTGTGCCACAAACCGGGACTCAAGAGGCTCGTGGGGCCCCGACCTGACGCCAGCCTGCCACCAGCCCTTTAGTACCGGTTCATGACATGAACCGGTACTAAAGGTTCAACACGAACCGGCA
>NC_057807.1:574280698-574282878 GCF_018294505.1 Triticum aestivum | reverse complement strand
AGGGGCGGCGCGCGGCGGCAGCGAAGGGCAGGGGCGGCGGCGCGGTGGTAGCGCGCAGCGGCGACGGCGGCCAGTACAGGGGGAGCAGGGGAACGGGGCGGTGCTCACAGCGAGGTGGCGTCGGCGACAAGGAAGGCTCGGGGACGGCGGATCAATCTTTTTGTTCTGCAAATTTTGATATATTATATGTATTTTTCTGAATTAGGATGATTTAGTTATGATTTTTCAAGTTTGAAAATTGCCCTATAGTCCCGGTTTGTGTCTCCAACCGGGACTGTAGGTTAGACCCCTTTAATGCCGGTTCGTGGCACGAACCGGTACTAAAGGTTGGCCCTTTAGTACCGGTTTGTGCCTCAAATCGGGACTCAAGGGGCTCGTGGGGCCCCGACCTGACGCCAGCCTGCCACCAGCCCTTTAGTACCGGTTCGTGACATGAACCGGTACTAAAGGTTCAACACGAACCGGCACTAATGCATAGCCGTTCGAACCGGTACTAATGATACCATTAGTACCGGGCCAAAATCGAACCGGGACTAATGTGTCTCACATAAGGTCCTTTTTCTACTAGTGCAAGCATCAACTACTAGAGAGAAATTAACACCGCAAGTGATTACAACAACCGATATATAACAATTGTTCATAGATGGAGATGGAAATGGCAAGGAGGTACATGATGTTGATGGAGATGGTGATGATTGAGTAGATTAAGATGATTCATACGATGTCGAGAGTGTTGGATGGCTTCAAATTTCCCCAGTCGGGGGAGGTGGATCCCAGGCAAAAATAAACCTCCGGGAGAGATGGCGTTCTCTGTCCAGCACAGCGATAGAAAATTGCGATCAAAATCTTTCAGGAAGTTTTATGATAATATAAGATCAGGGGCACCAGAGAGGGTGCTAGTGGAGCTATATGGGACCCACACACCCCGTTGGCGCGCTGTAGACCTAGGGTGTGTGGGTAGGTCATGTGGGCCCCACCGGTCAAACCATGGCCCAACCTTCTAGCTCTTGACTCCTTTTCTTCTAAAAGTCATCATTCTGAATAGGCCTGCCATCTTCTTAAGAGCAAAAGACTTGATTAATTGCTCTATAACTGGCTTCTCCGGATCCTCCTCTAGCGGTAGGGTGAAATTTGCCTTCAGCTCAGTCCAAAGATCATCTTTCTGCATATCATTGACATAAGACACCTCAGGGTCTTCGTTCTTAGGCTTATACCATTGGTGGTTGCTGATCGGGATCCTGTCCCTAACAAGAACCCCGCACTGAGAAGCAAATGCGTTCTTTGTCCGGATGGGTTCAATCGGTTCGCCGTCGCGCGCGATTGCTGTGATCTCAAACCTTTCATCCGAGCTCAACTTTTTCATCGGGCCTCGTCTCCTTACCAAAGTTGTGCTCGATCCAAAGGGCTAGAAAAAAGAAGAAAGACGAGACTTAATTAATATGTGTACATATACCAAAACAATGAATGCATCAATTAGCTAGTCAGCACAGGCTTAACTAATATATATACCAGGCCAGACTCGGTTCGGTCACTGGAGCCGTCATCATGGTCTCCTTATTGCACCGTCATTGGGTCACTGGAGCCGTCCTCACGGTCTCCTTCTTGCACCGGCATTGGGTCAAAGGAGCCATCATAACCATAGCCTGCTTTTTCACCCTGTCCTTCCAGACCATCGGTGTCGTTCAGAAACGAGAAGACGACATCACTTCCTTGTGCGATTATGTCCCCCAACACCACTTCTGTTGCTTCGTCTCGGGGGGTGTCCATAGTTTCTACAAATATTTACAACATGGCAATTATTATTCAAACATGACAGATGGATATATTAGTGGCAAACGCAGAACTAGCTAGCTAATCACAGTAAGGAATCATATTAATTAGTGGCCTCGACGCTGCTTCTCTAGGGTTTGGGGTGGCCTCAACAACGCTTCAAGGGGGTAATATCGACAATGACGAGATACATACACGGGAAAATAATGTTATCGGGGAGGGGGTATATCGACCCCCCCCACGAGTTCAAGTTATCGGGAGGGGGTATATCGACCCCCCCCATGTGTTGAAGTTATCGGGAGGGGTTTATATCGACAACGACGACATACGTACATGGGAAAATAATATTATTGGGGAGGGGGTATATCGACCCCCCCCACGTGTTGAAGTTATTGGGAGGGGGTATATCG
>NC_057807.1:574277698-574280338 GCF_018294505.1 Triticum aestivum | reverse complement strand
CTTTTTCTTCTTTCTTCCTCTTCTTCTCCTTTCTTCCTCTTCTTATTTTCGTTTTTCCTCTCCTTTTTATTCTTCTTCCTTTTCGATATATAAAACTTTTCTTCCTTTTCCTTATTTTATGTTTTCCTCTACACTAACCTAAAATGCACTAACCTTCTTTTTCCACTCCTTTTTTTTCTTCTAAATATGAATATATACATAAATTTTCAAAAAATATGCACAAAAACATATACATAAATTTTACTATACATATACAATTGTTTTTACAAATATGCACATATATATGAACATATACATAAATTGACAAAAAAATACATTTATGAAAAAATGATATGAACATGTACACACATATATACACATATACACACACATATACAAAAAATACATTTATGAAAAAATGCTATAAAATAAAAATGTAGGGCAGGGGCGGCGCGCGGCGAGGCGACGTGCGGCGGCAGCAAAGGGCAGGGGCGGCGCGCGGCGGCAGCGAAGGGCAGGGGCGGCGGCGCGGTGGTAGCGCGCAGCGGCGACGGCGGCCAGTACAGGGGGAGCAGGGGAACGGGGCGGTGCTCACAGCGAGGTGGCGTCGGCGACGAGGAAGGCTCGGGGACGGCGGATCAATCTTTTTGTTCTGCAAATTTTGATATATTATATGTATTTTTCTGAATTAGGATGATTTAGTTATGATTTTTCAAGTTTGAAAATTGCCCTATAGTCCCGGTTTGTGTCTCCAACCGGGACTGTAGGTTAGACCTCTTTAATGCCGCTTCGTGGCACGAACCGGTACTAAAGGTCTGCCCTTTAGTACCGGTTTGTGCCACAAACCGGGACTCAAGGGGCTCGTGGGGCCCCGACCTGACGCCAGCCTGCCACCACCCCTTTAGTACCGGTTCGTGACACGAACCGGTACTAAAGGTTCAATACGAACCGGCACTAATGCATAGCCGTTCGAACCGGTACTAATGATACCATTAGTACCGGGCCAAAATCGAACCGGGACTAATGTGTCTCACATAAGGTCCTTTTTCTACTAGTGCAAGCATCAACTACTAGAGAGAAATTAATACCGCAAGTGATTACAACAACCGATACATAACAATTGTTCATAGATGGAGATGGAAATGGCAAGGAGGTACATGATGTTGATGGAGATGGTGATGATTGAGTAGATTAAGATGATTCATACGATGTCGAGAGTGTTGGATGGCTTCAAATTTCCCCAGTCGGGGGAGGTGGATCCCAGGCAAAAATAAACCTCCGGGAGAGATGGTGTTCTCTGTCCAGCACAGCGATAGAAAATTGCGATCAAAATCTTTCAGGAAGTTTTATGATAATATAAGATCAGGGGCACCAGAGAGGGTGCTAGTGGAGCTATATGGGACCCACACACCCCGTTGGCGCGCTGTAGACCTAGGGTGTGTGGGTAGGTCATGTGGGCCCCACCGGTCAAACCATGGACCAACCTTCTAGCTCTTGACTCCTTTTCTTCTAAAAGTCATCATTCTGAATAGGCCTGCCATCTTCTTAAGAGCAAAAGACTTGATTTATTGCTCTATAACTGGCTTCTCCGGATCCTCCTCTAGCGGTAGGGTGAAATTTCCCTTCAGCTCAGTCCAAAGATCATCTTTCTGCATATCATTGACATAAGACACCTCAGGGTCTTCGTTCTTAGGCTTATACCATTGGTGGATGCTGATCGGGATCCTGTCCCTAACAAGAACCCCGCACTGAGAAGCAAATGCGTTCTTTGTCCGGATGGGTTCAATCGGTTCGCCGTCGCGCGTGATTGCTGTGATCTCAAACCTTTCATTCGAGCTCAACTTTTTCATCGGGCCTCGTCTCCTTACCGAAGTTGTGCTCGATCCAAAGGGCTAGAAAAAAGAAGAAAGACGAGAGTTAATTAATATGTGTACATATACCAAAACAATGAATGCATCAATTAGCTAGTCACCACAGGCTTAACTAATATATATACCTGGCCAGACTCGGTTCGGTCACTGGAGCCGTCATCATGATCTCCTTATTGCACCGTCATTGGGTCACCGGAGCCGTCCTCACGGTCTCCTTCTTGCACCGGCATTGGGTCAAAGGAGCCATCATAATCATAGCCTGCTTTTTCACCCTGTCCTTCCAGACCATCGGTGTCGTTCAGAAACGAGAAGACGGCATCACTTCCTTGTGCGATTATGTCCCCCAACACCACTTCTGTTGCTTCGTCTCGGGGGGTGTCCATAGTTTCTACAAATATTTACAACATGGCAATTATTATTCAAACATGACAGATGGATATATTAGTGGCAAACGCAGAACTAGCTAGCTAATCACAGTAAGGAATGATATTAATTAGTGGCCTCGACGCTGCTTCTCTAGGGTTTGGGGTGGCCTCAACAACGCTTCAAGGGGGTAATATCGACAATGACGAGATACATACACGGGAAAATAATGTTATCGGGGAGGGGGTATATCGACCCCCCCACGTGTTCAAGTTATCGGGAGGGGGTACATCGACCCCCCCCCCATGTGTTGAAGTTATCGGGAGGGTTTATATCGACAATGGCGACATACGTACATGGGAAAATAATATTATTGGGGAGGGGGTATATCGACCCCCCCCCACGTGTTGAAGTTATTGGGAGGGGG
>NC_057807.1:574274709-574277405 GCF_018294505.1 Triticum aestivum | reverse complement strand
ATGGGAACATAATAGTAACGGGGAGGGGGTATATCGACCCCCCCTCCCACGTGTTGAAGTTAATTATCGGGAGGGGGTATATCGACTCCCCCTCGTGTTGAAGTTATCGGGAGGGGATATATCGACACCCCCCCCCACGTGTTGAAGTTATCGGGAGTTTATATCGACACAACATACGTACATATATCCATTGTCATATATAAAAACTTTCTATATATGAACAAAAAACTTTCTATGAACAAAAAAAACATTTTTGACATATTTCCCAAGTGTTGCTTATACATGGAAAAAATGTTATCGGGGAGGGGGTATATCGACCCCCCTCCTCATGTCGAAGTTATCGTGGAGGGGGTATCGACCCCCCCCCCTCATGTTGAATTCCCGAGAGAGTTAGGAACCGGAGGGGGACTCCTCCCCCTCATGTCTGATGAGTTTTTACTCCCTCCCTCCCATGAAACATTCATCGAACAAACTTAATACGAGTTTTAACAGAAAACATTCATCGAACTAAATTACAATAGAAAAAATTTACTAACCTAAAATGCACAAAAATGCTCGAAGAAGAAGAAATAGACTAACCTAAAATTTACTAACCTAATATATCGACCCCCCCATGTGTTGAAGTTATCGGGAGGAGAAGGTCAAAGAAAAAAACGAGGAGAAGAAGAAAGGAATAGAGGAGAAGAAAAAAATAGAAAATATTCTCTTTTTTCTTCTTCTCCTCTATTCCTTTCTTCTTCTCCTCTTCTTTTTCTTCTTTCTTCCTCTTCTTCTCCTTTCTTCCTCTTTTTATTTTCGTTTTTCCTCTCCTTTTTATTCTTCTTCCTTTTCGATATATAAAACTTTTCTTCCTTTTCCTTATTTTACGTTTTCCTCTACACTAACCTAAAATGCACTAACCTTCTTTTTCCACTCCTTTTTTTTTCTTCTAAATATGAACATATACATAAATTTTCAAAAAATATGCACAAAAACATATACATAAATTTTACTATACATATACAATTGTTTTTACAAATATGCACATATATATGAACATATACATAAATTGACAAAAAAATACATTTATGAAAAAATGATATGAACATGTACACACATATATACACATATACACACACATATACAAAAAAATACATTTATGAAAAAATGCTATAAAATAAAAATGTAGGGCAGGGGCGGCGCGCGGCGGGGCGGCATGCGGCGGCAGCAAAGGGCAGGGGCGGCGCGCGGCGGCAGCGAAGGGCAGGGGCGGCGGCGCGGTGGTAGCACGCAGCGGCGACGGCGGCCAGTACAGGGGGAGCAGGGGAACGGGGCGGTGCTCACAGCGAGGTGGCGTCGGCGACAAGGAAGGCTCGGGGACGGCGGATCAATCTTTTTGTTCTGCAAATTTTGATATATTATATGTATTTTTCTGAATTAGGATGATTTAGTTATGATTTTTCAAGTTTGAAAATTGCCCTATAGTCCCGGTTTGTGTCTCCAACCGGGACTATAGGTTAGACCCCTTTAATGCCGGTTCGTGGCACGAACCGGTACTAAAGGTTGGCCCTTTAGTACCGGTTTGTGCCACAAACCGGGACTCAAGAGGCTCGTGGGGCCCCGACCTGACGCCAGCCTGCCACCACCCCTTTAGTACCGGTTCGTGACACGAACCGGTACTAAAGGTTCAACACGAACCGGCACTAATGCATAGCCATTCGAACCGGTACTAATGATACCATTAGTACCGGGCCAAAATCGAACCGGGACTAATGTGTCTCACATAAGGTCCTTTTTCTACTAGTGCAAGCATTAACTACTAGAGATAAATTAATACCGCAAGTGATTACAACAACCGATATATAACAATTGTTCATAGATGGAGATGGAAATGGCAAGGAGGTACATGATGTTGATGGAGATGGTGATGATTGAGTAGATTAAGATGATTCATACGATGTCGAGAGTGTTGGATGGCTTCAAATTTCCCCAGTCGGGGGAGGTGGATCCCAGGCAAAAATAAACCTCCGGGAGAGATGGCGTTCTCTGTCCAGCACAGCGATAGAAAATTGCAATCAAAATCTTTCAGGAAGTTTTATGATAATATAAGATCAGGGGCACCAGAGAGGGTGCTAGTGGAGCTATATGGGACCCACACACCCCGTTGGCGCGCTGTAGACCTAGGGTGTGTGGGTAGGTCATGTGGGCCCCACCGGTCAAACCATGGCCCAACCTTCTAGCTCTTGACTCCTTTTCTTCTAAAAGTCATCATTCTGAATAGGCCTGCCATCTTCTTAAGAGCAAAAGACTTGATTAATTGCTCTATAGCTGGCTTCTCCGGATCCTCCTCTAGCGGTAGGGTGAAATTTGCCTTCAGCTCAGTCCAAAGATCATCTTTCTGCATATCATTGACATAAGACACCTCAGGGTCTTCGTTCTTAGGCTTATATCATTGGTGGATGCTGATCGGGATCCTGTCCCTAACAATAACCCCGCACTGAGAAGCAAATGCGTTCTTTGTCCGGATGGGTTCAATTGGTTCGCCGTCGCGCGCGATTGCTGTGATCTCAAACCTTTCATCCGAGCTCAACTTTTTCATCGGGCCTCCTCTCCTTACCAAAGTTGTGCTCGATCCAAAGGGCTAGAAAAAAGAAGAAAGACGAGAGTTAATTAATATGTGTACATATACCAAAACAATGAATGCATCAATTAGCTAG
>NC_057807.1:574272390-574273270 GCF_018294505.1 Triticum aestivum | reverse complement strand
GAAACATTCATCGAACAAACTTAATACGAGTTTTAACAGAAAACATTCATCGAACTAAATTACAATAGAAAAAATTTACTAACCTAAAATGCACAAAAATGCTCGAAGAAGAAGAAATAGACTAACCTAAAATTTACTAACCTAATATATCGACCCCCCCCCATGTGTTGAAGTTATCGGGAGGAGAAGATCAAAGAAAAGAAGAAGAAAAAAAGAGGAGAAGAAGAAAGGAATAGAGGAGAAGAAAAAAATAGAAAATATTCTCTTTTTTCTTCTTCTCCTCTATTCCTTTCTTCTTCTCCTCTTCTTTTTCTTCTTTCTTCCTCTTCTTCTCCTTTCTTCCTCTTCTTATTTTCGTTTTTCCTCTCCTGTTTATTCTTCTTCCTTTTCAATATATAAAACTTTTCTTCCTTTTCCTTATTTTACGTTTTCCTCTACACTAACCTAAAATGCACTAACCTTCTTTTTCCACTCCTTTTTTTTCTTCTAAATATGAACATATACATAAATTTTCAAAAAATATGCACAAAAACATATACATAAATTTTACTATACATATACAATTGTTTTTACAAATATGCACATATATATGAACATATACATAAATTGACAAAAAAATACATTTATGAAAAAATGATATGAACATGTACACACATATATACACATATACACACACATATACAAAAAAATACATTTATGAAAAAATGCTATAAAATAAAAATGTAGGGCAGGGGCGGCGCGCAGCGGGGCGGCGTGCGGCGGCAGCAAAGGGCAGGGGCGGCACGCGGCGGCAGAGAAGGGCAGGGGCGGCGGCGCGGTGGTAGCGCGCAGCGGCGACGGCGGCCAGTACAGGGGGAGCAGGGGAACGGGGCGGCGCTCA
>NC_057807.1:574271584-574272317 GCF_018294505.1 Triticum aestivum | reverse complement strand
GAGCCGTCATCATGGTCTCCTTATTGCACCGTCATTGGGTCACTGGAGCCGTCCTCACGGTCTCCTTCTTGCACCGGCATTGGGTCAAAGGAGCCATCATAACCATAGCCTGCTTTTTCACCCTGTCCTTCCAGACCATCGGTGTCGTTCAGAAACGAGAAGACGACATCACTTCCTTGTGCGATTATGTCCCCCAACACCACTTCTGTTGCTTCGTCTCGGGGGGTGTCCATAGTTTCTACAAATATTTACAACATGGCAATTATTATTCAAACATGACAGATGGATATATTAGTGGCAAACGCAGAACTAGCTAGCTAATCACAGTAAGGAATCATATTAATTAGTGGCCTCGACGCTGCTTCTCTAGGGTTTGGGGTGGCCTCAACAACGCTTCAAGGGGGTAATATCGACAATGACGAGATACATACACGGGAAAATAATGTTATCGGGGAGGGGGTATATCGACCCCCCCCCACGAGTTCAAGTTATCGGGAGGGGGTATATCGACCCCCCCCCATGTGTTGAAGTTATCGGGAGGGGTTTATATCGACAACGACGACATACGTACATGGGAAAATAATATTATTGGGGAGGGGGTATATCGACCCCCCCACGTGTTGAAGTTATTGGGAGGGGGTATATCGACCCCCCCCACGTGTTGAAGTTATCGGGAGGGGTTTATATCGACAACGACGACATACGTACATGGGAAAATTATAGTAACGGGGAG
>NC_057807.1:574270060-574271574 GCF_018294505.1 Triticum aestivum | reverse complement strand
GTGCGGCGGCAGCAAAGGGCAGGGGCGGCGCGCGGCGGCAGCGAAGGGCAGGGGCGGCGGCGCGGTGGTAGCGCGCAGCGGCGACGGCGGCCAGTATAGGGGGAGCAGGGGAACGGGGCGGTGCTCACAGCGAGGTGGCGTCGGCGACAAGGAAGGCTCGGGGACGGCGGATCAATCTTTTTGTTCTGCAAATTTTGATATATTATATGTATTTTTCTGAATTAGGATGATTTAGTTATGATTTTTCAAGTTTGAAAATTGCCCTATAGCCCCGGTTTGTGTCTCCAACCGGGACTGTAGGTTAGACCCCTTTAATGCCGGTTCGTGGCACGAACCGGTACTAAAGGTTGGCCCTTTAGTACCGGTTTGTGCCACAAACCGGGACTCAAGGGGCTCGTGGGGCCCCGACCTGACGCCAGCCTGCCACCAGCCCTTTAGTACCGGTTCGTGACACGAACCGGTACTAAAGGTTCAACACGAACCGGCACTAATGCATAGCCGTTCGAACCGGTACTAATGATACCATTAGTACCGGGCCAAATGTGTATCACATAAGGTCCTTTTTCTACTAGTGCAAGCATCAACTACTAGAGAGAAATTAACACCGCAAGTGATTACAACAACCGATATATAACAATTGTTCATAGATGGAGATGGAAGTGGCAAGGAGGTACATGATGTTGATGGAGATGGTGATGATTGAGTAGATTAAGATGATTCATACGATGTCGAGAGTGTTGGATGGCTTCAAATTTCCCCAGTCGGGGCAGGTGGATCCCAAGCAAAAATAAACCTCCGGGAGAGATGGCGTTCTCTGTACAGCACAGCGATAGAAAATTGCGATCAAAATCTTTCAGGAAGTTTTATGATAATATAAGATCAGGGGCACCAGAGAGGGTGCTAGTGGAGCTATATGGGACCCACACACCCCGTTGGCGCGCTGTAGACCTAGGGTGTGTGGGTAGGTCATGTGGGCCCCACCGGTCAAACCATGGCCCAACCTTCTAGCTCTTGACTCCTTTTCTTCTAAAAGTCATCATTCTGAATAGGCCTGCCATCTTCTTAAGAGCAAAAGACTTGATTAATTGCTCTATAACTGGCTTCTCCGGATCCTCCTCTAGCGGTAGGGTGAAATTTGCCTTCAGCTCAGTCCAAAGATCATCTTTCTGCATATCATTGACATAAGACACCTCAGGGTCTTCGTTCTTAGGCTTATACCATTGGTGGTTGCTGATCGGGATCCTGTCCCTAACAAGAACCCCGCACTGAGAAGCAAATGCGTTCTTTGTCCGGATGGGTTCAATCGGTTCGCCGTCGCGCGCGATTGCTGTGATCTCAAACCTTTCATCCGAGCTCAACTTTTTCATCGGGCCTCGTCTCCTTACCAAAGTTGTGCTCGATCCAAAGGGCTAGAAAAAAGAAGAAAGACGAGACTTAATTAATATGTGTACATATACCAAAACAATGAATGCATCAATTAGCTAGTCAGCACAGGCTTAACTAATATATATACC
>NC_057807.1:574269399-574270050 GCF_018294505.1 Triticum aestivum | reverse complement strand
TTATCGGGAGTTTATATCGACACGACATACGTACATATATCCATTGTCATATATAAAAACTTTCTATATATGAACAAAAAACTTTCTATGAACAAAAAAAAACATTTTTGACATATTTCCCAAGTGTTGCTTATACATGGAAAAAAATGTTATCGGGGAGGGGGTATATCGACCCCCCCCCCTCATGTCGAAGTTATCGTGGAGGGGGTATCGACCCCCCCCCCTCATGTTGAATTCCCGAGAGAGTTAGGAACCGGAGGGGGACTCCTCCCCCTCATGTCTGATGAGTTTTTACTCCCTCCCTCCCATGAAACATTCATCGAACAAACTTAATACGACTTTTAACAGAAAACATTCATCGAACTAAATTACAATAGAAAAAATTTACTAACCTAAAATGCACAAAAATGCTCGAAGAAGAAGAAATAGACTAACCTAAAATTTACTAACCTAATATATCGACCCCCCCCCATGTGTTGAAGTTATCGGGAGGAGAAGATCAAAGAAAAAAAAGAAGAAAAAAAAGAGGAGAAGAAGAAAGGAATAGAGGAGAAGAAAAAAATAGAAAATATTCTCTTTTTTCTTCTTCTCCTCTATTCCTTTCTTCTTCTCCTCTTCTTTTTCTTCTTTCTTCCTCTTCTTCTCCTTTCT
>NC_057807.1:574268860-574269389 GCF_018294505.1 Triticum aestivum | reverse complement strand
TCTGATGAGTTTTTACTCCCTCCCTCCCATGAAACATTCATCGAACAAACTTAATACGAGTTTTAACAGAAAACATTCATCGAACTAAATTACAATAGAAAAAATTTACTAACCTAAAATGCACAAAAATGCTCGAAGAAGAAGAAATAGACTAACCTAAAATTTACTAACCTAATATATAGACCCCCCCCCATGTGTTGAAGTTATCGGGAGGAGAAGATCAAAGAAAAAAAAGAAGAAAAAAAAGAGGAGAAGAAGAAAGGAATAGAGGAGAAGAAAAAAATAGAAAATATTCTCTTTTTTCTTCTTCTCCTCTATTCCTTTCTTCTTCTCCTCTTCTTTTTCTTCTTTCTTCCTCTTCTTCTCCTTTCTTCCTCTTCTTATTTTCGTTTTTCCTCTCCTTTTTATTCTTCTTCCTTTTCGATATATAAAACTTTTCTTCCTTTTCCTTATTTTATGTTTTCCTCTACACTAACCTAAAATGCACTAACCTTCTTTTTCCACTCCTTTTTTTTCTTCTAAATATGAA
>NC_057807.1:574268326-574268850 GCF_018294505.1 Triticum aestivum | reverse complement strand
CCCCCCCATGTGTTGAAGTTATCGGGAGGAGAAGATCAAAGAAAAAAAAGAAGAAAAAAAAGAGGAGAAGAAGAAAGGAATAGAGGAGAAGAAAAAAATAGAAAATATTCTCTTTTTTCTTCTTCTCCTCTATTCCTTTCTTCTTCTCCTCTTCTTTTTCTTCTTTCTTCCTCTTCTTCTCCTTTCTTCCTCTTCTTATTTTCGTTGTTCCTCTCCTTTTTATTCTTCTTCCTTTTCGATATATAAAACTTTTCTTCCTTTTCCTTATTTTATGTTTTCCTCTACACTAACCTAAAATGCACTAACCTTCTTTTTCCACTCCTTTTTTTTCTTCTAAATATGAACATACATAAATTTTCAAAAAATATGCACAAAAACATATACATCAATTTTACTATACATATACAATTGTTTTTACAAATATGCACATATATATGAACATATACATAAATTGACAAAAAAATACATTTATGAAAAAATGATATGAACATGTACACACATATATACACATATACAAAAAAATA
>NC_057807.1:574266596-574268110 GCF_018294505.1 Triticum aestivum | reverse complement strand
GTGCGGCGGCAGCAAAGGGCAGGGGCGGCGCGCGGCGGCAGCGAAGGGCAGGGGCGGCGGCGCGGTGGTAGCGCGCAGCGGCGACGGCGGCCAGTATAGGGGGAGCAGGGGAACGGGGCGGTGCTCACAGCGAGGTGGCGTCGGCGACAAGGAAGGCTCGGGGACGGCGGATCAATCTTTTTGTTCTGCAAATTTTGATATATTATATGTATTTTTCTGAATTAGGATGATTTAGTTATGATTTTTCAAGTTTGAAAATTGCCCTATAGCCCCGGTTTGTGTCTCCAACCGGGACTGTAGGTTAGACCCCTTTAATGCCGGTTCGTGGCACGAACCGGTACTAAAGGTTGGCCCTTTAGTACCGGTTTGTGCCACAAACCGGGACTCAAGGGGCTCGTGGGGCCCCGACCTGACGCCAGCCTGCCACCAGCCCTTTAGTACCGGTTCGTGACACGAACCGGTACTAAAGGTTCAACACGAACCGGCACTAATGCATAGCCGTTCGAACCGGTACTAATGATACCATTAGTACCGGGCCAAATGTGTATCACATAAGGTCCTTTTTCTACTAGTGCAAGCATCAACTACTAGAGAGAAATTAACACCGCAAGTGATTACAACAACCGATATATAACAATTGTTCATAGATGGAGATGGAAGTGGCAAGGAGGTACATGATGTTGATGGAGATGGTGATGATTGAGTAGATTAAGATGATTCATACGATGTCGAGAGTGTTGGATGGCTTCAAATTTCCCCAGTCGGGGCAGGTGGATCCCAAGCAAAAATAAACCTCCGGGAGAGATGGCGTTCTCTGTACAGCACAGCGATAGAAAATTGCGATCAAAATCTTTCAGGAAGTTTTATGATAATATAAGATCAGGGGCACCAGAGAGGGTGCTAGTGGAGCTATATGGGACCCACACACCCCGTTGGCGCGCTGTAGACCTAGGGTGTGTGGGTAGGTCATGTGGGCCCCACCGGTCAAACCATGGCCCAACCTTCTAGCTCTTGACTCCTTTTCTTCTAAAAGTCATCATTCTGAATAGGCCTGCCATCTTCTTAAGAGCAAAAGACTTGATTAATTGCTCTATAACTGGCTTCTCCGGATCCTCCTCTAGCGGTAGGGTGAAATTTGCCTTCAGCTCAGTCCAAAGATCATCTTTCTGCATATCATTGACATAAGACACCTCAGGGTCTTCGTTCTTAGGCTTATACCATTGGTGGTTGCTGATCGGGATCCTGTCCCTAACAAGAACCCCGCACTGAGAAGCAAATGCGTTCTTTGTCCGGATGGGTTCAATCGGTTCGCCGTCGCGCGCGATTGCTGTGATCTCAAACCTTTCATCCGAGCTCAACTTTTTCATCGGGCCTCGTCTCCTTACCAAAGTTGTGCTCGATCCAAAGGGCTAGAAAAAAGAAGAAAGACGAGACTTAATTAATATGTGTACATATACCAAAACAATGAATGCATCAATTAGCTAGTCAGCACAGGCTTAACTAATATATATACC
>NC_057807.1:574261022-574262374 GCF_018294505.1 Triticum aestivum | reverse complement strand
ATCAAAATCTTTCAGGAAGTTTTATGATAATATAAGATCAGGGGCACCAGAGAGGGTGCTAGTGGAGCTATATGGGACCCACACACCCCGTTGGCGCGCTGTAGACCTAGGGTGTGTGGGTAGGTCATGTGGGCCCCACCGGTCAAACCATGGCCCAACCTTCTAGCTCTTGACTCCTTTTCTTCTAAAAGTCATCATTCTGAATAGGCCTGCCATCTTCTTAAGAGCAAAAGACTTGATTAATTGCTCTATAGCTGGCTTCTCCGGATCCTCCTCTAGCGGTAGGGTGAAATTTGCCTTCAGCTCAGTCCAAAGATCATCTTTCTGCATATCATTGACATAAGACACCTCAGGGTCTTCGTTCTTAGGCTTATATCATTGGTGGATGCTGATCGGGATCCTGTCCCTAACAATAACCCCGCACTGAGAAGCAAATGCGTTCTTTGTCCGGATGGGTTCAATTGGTTCGCCGTCGCGCGCGATTGCTGTGATCTCAAACCTTTCATCCGAGCTCAACTTTTTCATCGGGCCTCCTCTCCTTACCAAAGTTGTGCTCGATCCAAAGGGCTAGAAAAAAGAAGAAAGACGAGAGTTAATTAATATGTGTACATATACCAAAACAATGAATGCATCAATTAGCTAGTCAGCACATGCTTAACTAATATATATACCTGGCCAAACTCGGTTCGGTCACTGGAGCCGTCATCATGGTCTCCTTATTGCACCGTCATTGGGTCACCGGAGCCGTCCTCACGGTCTCCTTCTTGCACCGGCATTGGGTCAAAGGAGCCATCATAATCATAGCCTGCTTTTTCACCCTGTCCTTCCAGACCATCGGTGTCGTTCAGAAATGAGAAGACGACATCACTTCCTTGTGCGATTATGTCCCCCAACACCACTTCTGTTGCTTCGTCTCGGGGGGTGTCCATAGTTTCTACAAATATTTACAACATAACAATTATTATTCAAACATGACAGATGGATATATTAGTGGCAAACGCAGAACTAGCTAGCTAATCACAGTAAGGAATCATATTAATTAGTGGCCTCGACGCTGCTTCTCTAGGGTTTGGGGTGGCCTCAACAACGCTTCAAGGGGGTAATATCGACAATGACGAGATACATACACGGGAAAATAATGTTATCGGGGAGGGGGTATATCGACCCCCCCCCCACGTGTTCAAGTTATCGGGAGGGGGTATATCCACCCCCCCCCATGTGTTGAAGTTATCGGGAGGGGTTTACATCGACAACGGCGACATACGTACATGGGAAAATAATATTATTGGGGAGGGGGTATATCGACCCCCCCCCCACGTGTTGAAGTTATTGGGAGGGGGTATATCGACCCC
>NC_057807.1:574258754-574261003 GCF_018294505.1 Triticum aestivum | reverse complement strand
GCTATAAAATAAAAATGTAGGGCAGGGGCGGCGCGCAGCGGGGCGGCGTGCGGCGGCAGCAAAGGGCAGGGGCGGCACGCGGCGGCAGAGAAGGGCAGGGGCGGCGGCGCGGTGGTAGCGCGCAGCGGCGACGGCGGCCAGTACAGGGGGAGCAGGGGAACGGGGCGGCGCTCACAGCGAGGTGGCGTCGGCGACGAGGAAGGATCGGGAACGGCGAATCAATATTTTTGTTCTGCAAATTTTGATATATTATATGTATTTTTCTGAATTAGGATGATTTAGTTATGATTTTTCAAGTTTGAAAATTGCCCTATAGTCCCGGTTTGTGTCTCCAACCGGGACTGTAGGTTAGACCCCTTTAATGCCGGTTCGTGGCACGAACCGGTACTAAAGGTTGGCCCTTTAGTACCGGTTTGTGCCACAAACCGGGACTCAAGGGGCTCGTGGGGCCCCCACCTGACGCCAGCCTGCCACCACCCCTTTAGTACCGGTTCGTGACACGAACCGGTACTAAAGGTTCAACACGAACCGGCACTAATGCATAGCCGTTCGAACCGGTACTAATGATACCATTAGTACCGGGCCAAAATCGAACCGGGACTAATGTGTCTCACATAAGGTCCTTTTTCTACTAGTGCAAGCATCAACTACTAGAGAGAAATTAACACCGCAAGTGATTACAACAACCGATATATAACAATTGTTCATAGATGGAGATGGAAATGGCAAGGAGGTACATGATGTTGATGGAGATGGTGATGATTGAGTAGATTAAGATGATTCATACGATGTCGAGAGTGTTGGATGGCTTCAAATTTCCCCAGTCGGGGGAGGTGGATCCCAGGCAAAAATAAACCTCCGGGAGAGATGGCGTTCTCTGTCCAGCACAGCGATAGAAAATTGCGATCAAAATCTTTCAGGAAGTTTTATGATAATATAAGATCAGGGGCACCAGAGAGGGTGCTAGTGGAGCTATATGGGACCCACACACCCCGTTGGCGCGCTGTAGACCTAGGGTGTGTGGGTAGGTCATGTGGGCCCCACCGGTCAAACCATGGCCCAACCTTCTAGCTCTTGACTCCTTTTCTTCTAAAAGTCATCATTCTGAATAGGCCTGCCATCTTCTTAAGAGCAAAAGACTTGATTAATTGCTCTATAACTGGCTTCTCCGGATCCTCCTCTAGCGGTAGGGTGAAATTTGCCTTGAGCTCAGTCCAAAGATCATCTTTCTGCATATCATTGACATAAGACACCTCAGGGTCTTCGTTCTTAGGCTTATACCATTGGTGGATGCTGATCGGGATCCTGTCCCTAACAAGAACCCCGCACTGAGAAGCAAATGCGTTCTTTGTCCGGATGGGTTCAATCGGTTCGCCGTCGCGCGCGATTGCTGTGATCTCAAACCTTTCATCCGAGCTCAACTTTTTCATCGGGCCTCGTCTCCTTACCGAAGTTGTGCTCGATCCAAAGGGCTAGAAAAAAGAAGAAAGACGAGAGTTAATTAATATGTGTACATATACCAAAACAATGAATGCATCAATTAGCTAGTTAGCACAGGCTTAACTAATATATATACCTGGCCAGACTCGGTTCGGTCACTGGAGCCGTCATCATGGTCTCCATATTGCACCGTCATTGGGTCACCGGAGCCGTCCTCACGGCCTCCTTCTTGCACCGGCATTGGGTCAAAGGAGCCATCATAATCATAGCCTGCTTTTTCACCCTGTCCTTCCAGACCATCGGTGTCGTTCAGAAACGAGAAGACGGCATCACTTCCTTGTGCGATTATGTCCCCCAACACCACTTCTGTTGCTTCGTCTCGGGGGGTGTCCATAGTTTCTACAAATATTTACAACATGGCAATTATTATTCAAACATGACAGATGGATATATTAGTGGCAAACGTAGAACTAGCTAGCTAATCACAGTAAGGAATGATATTAATTAGTGGCCTCGACGCTGCTTCTCTAGGGTTTGGGGTGGCCTCAACAACGCTTCAAGGGGGTAATATCGACAATGACGAGATACATACACGGGAAAATAATGTTATCGGGGAGGGGGTATATCGACCCCCCCACATGTTCAAGTTATCGGGAGGGGGTATATCGACCCCCCCCATGTGTTGAAGTTATCGGGAGGGGTTTATCTCGACAACGGCGACATACGTACATGGGAAAATAATATTATTGGGGAGGGGGTATATCGACCCCCCCCACGTGTTGAAGTTATTGGGAGGGGGTATATCGACC
>NC_057807.1:574255362-574257808 GCF_018294505.1 Triticum aestivum | reverse complement strand
TTCCTTTTCCTTATTTTACGTTTTCCTCTACACTAACCTAAAATGCACTAACCTTCTTTTTCCACTCCTTTTTTTTCTTCTAAATATGAACATATACATAAATTTTCAAAAAATTTGCACAAAAACATATACATAAATTTTACTATACATATACAATTGTTTTTACAAATATGCACATATATATGAACATATACATAAATTGACAAAAAAATACATTTATGAAAAAATGATATGAACATGTACACACATATATACACATATACACACACATATACAAAAAAAATACATTTATGAAAAAATGCTATAAAGTAAAAATGTAGGGCAGGGGCGGTGCGCGGCGGGGTGGCATGCGGCGGCAGCAAAGGGCAGGGGCGGCGTGCGGCGGCAGCGAAGGGCAGGGGCGGTGGCGCGGTGGTAGCGCGCAGCGGCGACGGCGGCCAGTACAGGGGGAGAAGGGGACCGGGGCGGCGCTCACAGCGAGGTGGCGTCGGCGACGAGGAAGGCTCGGGGACGGCGGATCAATCTTTTGTTCTGCAAATTTTGATATATTATATGTATTTTTCTGAATTAGGATGATTTAGTTATGATTTTTCAAGTTTGAAAATTGCCCTATAGTCCCGGTTTGTGTCTCCAACCGGGACTGTAGGTTAGACCCCTTTAATGTCGGTTCGTGGCACGAACCGGTACTAAAGGTTGGCCCTTTAGTACCGGTTTGTGCCACAAACCGGGACTCAAGGGGCTCGTGGGGCCCCGACCTGACGCCAAGGTTCAACACGAACCGGCACTAATGCATAGCCGTTCGAACCGGTACTAATGATACCATTAGTACCGGGCCAAAATCGAACCGGGACTAATGTGTCTCACATAAGGTCCTTTTTCTACTAGTGCAAGCATCAACTACTAGAGAGAAATTAACACCGCAAGTGATTACAACAACCGATATATAACAATTGTTCATAGATGGAGATGGAAATGGCAAGGAGGTACATGATGTTGATGGAGATGGTGATGATTGAGTAGATTAAGATGATTCATACGATGTCGAGAGTGTTGGATGGCTTCAAATTTCCCCAGTCGGGGGAGGTGGATCCCAGGCAAAAATAATCCTCCGGGAGAGATGGCGTTCTCTGTCCAGCACAGCGATAGAAAATTGCGATCAAAATCTTTCAGGAAGTTTTATGATAATATAAGATCAGGGCACCAGAGAGGGTGCTAGTGGAGCTATATGGGACCCACACACCCCGTTGGCGCGCTGTAGACCTAGGGTGTGTGGGTAGGTCATGTGGGCCCCACCGGTCAAACCATGGCCCAACCTTCTAGCTCTTGACTCCTTTTCTTCTAAAAGTCATCATTCTGAATAGGTCTGCCATCTTCTTAAGAGCAAAAGACTTGATTAATTGCTCTATAACTGGCTTCTCCGGATCCTCCTCTAGCGGTAGGGTGAAATTTGCCTTCATCTCAGTCCAAAGATCATCTTTCTGCATATCATTGACATAAGACACCTCAGGGTCTTCGTTCTTAGGCTTATACCATTGGTGGATGCTGATCGGGATCCTGTCCCTAACAAGAACCCCGCACTGAGAAGCAAATGCGTTCTTTGTCCGGCTGGGTTCAATCGGTTCGCCGTCGCGCGCGATTCCTGTGATCTCAGACCTTTCATCCGAGCTCAACTTTTTCATCGGGCCTCGTCTCCTTACCGAAGTTGTGCTCGATCCAAAGGGCTAGAAAAAAGAAGAAAGACGAGAGTTAATTAATATGTGTACATATACCAAAACAATGAATGCATCAATTAGCTAGTCAGCACAGGCTTAACTAATATATATACCTGGCCAGACTCGGTTCGGTCACTGGAGCCGTCATCATGGTCTCCTTATTGCACCGTCATTGGGTCACTGGAGCCGTCCTCACGGTCTCCTTCTTGCACCGGCATTGGGTCAAAGGAGCCATCATAATCATAGCCTGCTTTTTCACCCTGTCCTTCCAGACCATCGGTGTCGTTCAGAAACGAGAAGACGACATCACTTCCTTGTGCGATTATGTCCCCCAACACCACTTCTGTTGCTTCGTCTCGGGGGATGTCCATAGTTTCTACAAATATTTACAACATGGCAATTATTATTCAAACATGACAGATGGATATATTAGTGGCAAATGTAGAACTAGCTAGCTAATCACAGTAAGGGATCATATCAATTAGTGGCCTCGACGCTGCTTCTCTAGGGTTTGGGGTGGCCTCAACAACGCTTCAAGGGGGTAATATCGACAATGACGAGATACATACACGGGAAAATAATGTTATCGGGGAGGGGGTATATCGACCCCCCCACGTGTTCAAGTTATCGGGAGGGGGTATATCGACCCCCCCATGTGTTGAAGTTATCGGGAGGGGTTTATATCGACAACGGCGACATACGTACATGGGAAAATAATATTATTGGGGAGGGGG
>NC_057807.1:574254733-574254930 GCF_018294505.1 Triticum aestivum | reverse complement strand
ACCCCCCCCCCACGTGTTGAAGTTATCGGGAGTTTATATCGACACGACATACGTACATATATCCATTGTCATATATAAAAACTTTCTATATATGAACAAAAAACTTTCTATGAACAAAAAAAACATTTTTGACATATTTCTCAAGTGTTGCTTATACATGGAAAAAAATGTTATCGGGGAGGGGGTATATCGACCCC
>NC_057807.1:574253486-574254663 GCF_018294505.1 Triticum aestivum | reverse complement strand
ATCGGGAGTTTATATCGACACGACATACGTACATATATCCATTGTCATATATAAAAACTTTCTATATATGAACAAAAAACTTTCTATGAACAAAAAAAACATTTTTGACATATTTCCCAAGTGTTTCTTATACATGGAAAAAAATGTTATCGGGGAGGGGGTATATCGACCCCCCCTCATGTCGAAGTTATCGTGGAGGGGGTATCGACCCCCCCCCTCATGTTGAATTCCCGAGAGAGTTAGGAACCGGAGGGGGACTCCTCCCCCTCATGTCTGATGAGTTTTTACTCCCTCCCTCCCATGAAACATTCATTGAACAAACTTAATACGAGTTTTAACAGAAAACGTTCATCGAACTAAACTACAATAGAAAAAATTTACTAACCTAAAATGCACAAAAATGCTCGAAGAAGAAGAAATAGACTAACCTAAAATTTACTAACATAATATATCGACCCCCCATGTGTTGAAGTTATCGGGAGGAGAAGATCAAAGAAAAAAAGAAGAAAGACGAGAGTTAGTTAATATGTGTACATATACCAAAACAATGAATGCATCAATTAGCTAGTCAGCACAGGCTTAACTAATATATATACCTGGCCAGACTCGTTCGGTCACTGGAGCCGTCATCATGGTCTCCTTATTGCACCGTCATTGGGTCACCAGAGCCGTCCTCACGGTCTCCTTCTTGCACCGGCATTGGGTCAAAGGAGCCATCATAATCATAGCCTGCTTTTTCACCCTGTCCTTCCAGACCATCGGTGTCGTTCAGAAACGAGAAGACGGCATCACTTCCTTGTGCGATTATGTCCCCCAACACCAGTTCTGTTGCTTCGTCTCGGGGGGTGTCCATAGTTTCTACAAATATTTACAACATGGCAATTATTATTCAAACATGACAGATGGATATATTAGTGGCAAACGTAGAACTAGCTAGCTAATCACAGTAAGGAATCATATTAATTAGTGGCCTCGACGCTGCTTCTCTAAGGTTTGGGGTGGCCTCAACAACGCTTCAAGGGGGTAATATCGACAATGACGAGATACATACACGGGAAAATAATGTTATCGGGGAGGGGGTATATCGACCCCCCCCCCACGTGTTCAAGTTATCGGGAGGGGGTATATCGACCCCCCCCCCCATGTGTTGAAGTTATCGCGAGGGGTTTATATCGAC
>NC_057807.1:574249772-574252670 GCF_018294505.1 Triticum aestivum | reverse complement strand
AACTTAATACGAGTTTTAACAGAAAACATTCATCGAACTAAATTACAATAGAAAAAATTTACTAACCTAAAATGCACAAAAATGCTCGAAGAAGAAGAAATAGACTAACCTAAAATTTACTAACCTAATATATCGACCCCCCCATGTGTTGAAGTTATCGGGAGGAGAAGATCAAAGAAAAAAAAGAAGAAGAAAAAGAGGAGAAGAAGAAAGGAATAGAGGAGAAGAAAAAAATAGAAAATATTCTCTTTTTTCTTCTTCTCCTCTATTCCTTTCTTCTTCTCCTCTTCTTTTTCTTCTTTCTTCCTCTTCTTCTCCTTTCTTCCTCTTCTTATTTTCGTTTTTCCTCTCCTTCTTTTTATTCTTCTTCCTTTTCGATATATAAAACTTTTCTTCCTTTTCCTTATTTTACGTTTTCCTCTACACTAACCTAAAATGCACTAACCTTCTTTTTCCACTCCTTTTTTTTCTTCTAAATATGAACATATACATAAATTTTCAAAAAATTTGCACAAAAACATATACATAAATTTTACTATACATATACAATTGTTTTTACAAATATGCACATATATATGAACATATACATAAATTGACAAAAAAATACATTTATGAAAAAATGATATGAACATGTACACACATATATACACATATACACACACATATACAAAAAATACATATATGAAAAAATGCTATAAAATAAAAATGTAGGGCAGGGGCGGCGCGCGGCGGGGCGGCGTGCGGTGGCAGCAAAGGGCAGGGGCGGCGCGCGGCGGCAGCGAAGGGCAGGGGCGGTGGCGCGGTGGTAGCGCGCAGCGGCGACGGCGGACAGTACAGGGGGAGCAGGGGAACGGGGCGGTGCTCACAGCGAGGTGGCGTCGGCGACGAGGAAGGCTCGGGGACGGCGGATCAATCTTTTTGTTCTGCAAATTTTGATATATTATATGTATTTTTCTGAATTAGGATGATTTAGTTATGATTTTTCAAGTTTGAAAATTGCCCTATAGTCCCGGTTTGTGTCTCCAACCGGGACTGTAGGTTAGACCCCTTTAATGCTAGTTCGTGGCACGAACCGGTACTAAAGGTTGGCCCTTTAGTACCGGTTTGTGCCACAAACCGGGACTCAAGGGGCTCGTGGGGCCCCCACCTGACGCCAGCCTGCCACCACCCCTTTAGTACCGGTTCGTGACACGAACCGGTACTAAAGGTTCAACACGAACCGGCACTAATGCATAGCCGTTCGAACCGGTACTAATGATACCATTATTACCGGGCCAAAATCGAACCGGGACTAATGTGTCTCACATGAGGTCCTTTTTCTACTAGTGCAAGCATCAACTACTAGAGAGAAATTAACACCGCAAGTGATTACAACAACCGATATATAACAATTGTTCATAGATGGAGATGCAAATGGCAAGGAGGTACATGATGTTGATGGAGATGATGATGATTGAGTAGATTAAGATGATTCATACGATGTCGAGAGTGTTGGATGGCTTAAAATTTCCCCAGTCGGGGGAGGTGGATCCCAGGCAAAAATAAACCTCCGGGAGAGATGGCGTTCTCTGTCCAGCACAACGATAGAAAATTGCGATCAAAATCTTTCAGGAAGTTTTATGATAATATAAGATCAGGGGCACCAGAGAGGGTGCTAGTGGAGCTATATGGGACCCACACACCCCGTTGGCGCGCTGTAGACCTAGGGTGTGTGGGTAGGTCATGTGGGCCCCACCGGTCAAACCATGGCCCAACCTTCTAGCTCTTGACTCCTTTTCTTCTAAAAGTCATCATTCTGAATAGGCCTGCCATCTTCTTAAGAGCAAAAGACTTGATTAATTGCTCTATAACTGGCTTCTCCGGATCCTCCTCTAGCGGTGGGGTGAAATTTGCCTTCAGCTCAGTCCAAAGATCATCTTTCTGCATATCATTGACATAAGACACCTCAGGGTCTTCGTTCTTAGGCTTATGCCATTGGTGGATGCTGATCGGGATCCTGTCCCTAACAAGAACCCCGCACTGAGAAGCAAATGCGTTCTTTGTCCGGATGGGTTCAATCGGTTCGCCGTCGCGCGCGATTGCTGTGATCTCAAACCTTTCATCCGAGCTCAACTTTTTCATCGGGCCTCGTCTCCTTACCGAAGTTGTGCTCGATCCAAAGGGCTAGAAAAAAGAAGAAAGACGAGAGTTAATTAATATGTGTACATATACCAAAACAATGAATGCATCAATTAGCTAGTCAGCACAGGCTTAACTAATATATATACCTGGCCAGACTCGGTTCGGTCACTGGAGCCGTCATCATGGTCTCCTTATTGCACCGTCATTGGGTCACCGGAGCCGTCCCCACGGTATCCTTCTTGCACTGGCATTGGGTCAAAGGAGCCATCATAATCATAGCCTGCTTTTTCACCCTGTCCTTCTAGACCATCGGTGTCGTTCAGAAACGAGAAGACGGCATCACTTCCTTGTGTGATTATGTCCCCCAACACCACTTCTGTTGCTTCGTCTCGGGGGGTGTCCATAGTTTCTACAAATATTTACAACATGGCAATTATTATTCAAACATGACAGATGGATATATTAGTGGCAAACGTAGAACTAGCTAGCTAATCACAGTAAGGAATCATATTAATTAGTGGCCTCGACGCTGCTTCTCTAGGGTTTGGGGTGGCCTCAACAACGCTTCAAGGGGGTAATATCGACAATGACGAGATACATACACGGGAAAATAATGTTATCTGGGTGGGGGTATATCGACCCCCCCACGTGTTCAAGTTATCGGGAGGGGGTATATCGACCCCCCCCCATGTGTTGAAGTTATCGGGAGGGGTTTATATCGACAACGGCGACATACGTACATGGGAAAATAATATTATTGGGGAGGGGGTATATCGA
>NC_057807.1:574234775-574249206 GCF_018294505.1 Triticum aestivum | reverse complement strand
TGTCATATATAAAAACTTTCTATATATAAAGTTTCGAGCCTCCAACCATGCCAATGTCCATGGTGACATCAACAGAATAAATACTGCACAAATTTCCAGACAGAAACCTCCTGTGAATAGCACATATGTGATTGCAAGGTCTGCTCTACTGTATACTATGTGCTTACTGTTCAGTACTCCTACAATGAAGAGCACAAAAGCGACACCCATTGATACCTGAGATACACACCGGAGTTTAATGCCATTCTTTGTCCGAAGCAGCATAGCCTTGGTGTAGATATCATCATACATCAAGTCAAGCTCAATCTCCAGCAACTTGGGCAAATGGTCCATATGAATATGGGATGTCACTACCTCTCGGTGGTGATCTTCCATCTGGTGTAAGGTGTGTCCAGCAAAGAGCTTTCGGATGCCTGGTGCGGACTCCCAAACATAAGCAAAAATGCCAAGATATCCACCATGATCTGGAAGTCCATTTCCAATGGTATTGTGGCTAGTGCTCTTTAGGTCACCGTACATGAGAGCCAATGTCCTCTCCCCGTACTTGATAATTCCAGCAATAAACATAAATATACCAGCTGGTAGAAGCATACTAGGGTGGTGGCGACCCATAGTGGACTCCCAGAAGACATACAAGGCCACACTAACCTGAACCACCAGAGTCAACAAATGCCTTAACCACAGGTTGTTGTCCTCGATGGAAAATGCAGTTATGGTGTCCTGCCCTCCAAGATGCATGATGAGGAAAGGTGCCCAGAGGAAAGCAAGTGGATGTGCTCCGTTAATGTATCCTTTCGACATGTGTCATCCTTCTGCCGTGAGAGGAACCCCAAGGCATAAATTGCTACCAAATCTGCCCCCAGAAATGCTACCCACATAGAAAACCTAAGCAACGCATTGGTGCAACGTCGTCGAAGGCCACCAGTAAAGAAGAGGAAGACCTGTAGTGTAAAGCTGAGGAGCACTAGCAACTGGATTTCCCATTCATTAAGTACTTGGACCAAGCCCCCCATGGCCGCTGATTAGATTAATTCTATAGCTCCGAAGCCCTGTCGATATCAACAATCCATAATTCAGTGAAGTTTTCCAAAAGCAACGAAAACAAAGTCATCTTCACATGTTTACAGAATGTTTATCACATTTTTTTTCAGAAAGGCAAAATCCCCGGCTTCTTCATTTGTTAATGCATGCAGCCACATGGAATGTTTATCATGCAAATTCACACTTCTTTTCAGCAAGTTGTTATGCACATTCAATCCTAACAAACAAATTACGCAGGGAGAAATTACCCCCTCTACATTTTACAATATGTATGTTTTATAATAAACATAAAAAAAAACAAGAAAAGGTTAACAAAGATCGACTAAAGCAACTATTTTTTAGGCTTTTTAAGGTACATCATACTACCATATAGTATAATGGGTGGTAGTATTAAGTTGACCCAATGGCCAGTATCAAACGGCCAGGTCTTAGCGGAAGGATAATCTTTCCTCTTTACCTAATAATAAAGCAATTACTGCTTCTGGTCGTACGTCGCTGGCACTTTTGCAGAAGAACCCTTCCGTTTTTGAGAATTCAACCTGCAGTCTTACGTTTCAATTTTTTTTAAACCTGCATTTACCTATATTCAACCCGCGCTCCTTAATCTTAATTTATAGCGGACTAAAATAAAAAGTCGCGTCTTCCTCTTATCCAGGCTGTGTTGTCCGTCCGACACGGCGGCGGAAACGGCTTCGGACGCGGCGGAAGACAAGAAGGCGCCCGCCATGCTCACGCGGGAGGATGGAGGCGGCCATGAACATGTGCACGAACGCATGTCGACTGGTAAACTCATACTGATTGACAACCGCCTGCACGTTGAACGAAAATAAATTGTCTCTGGGCAATGTTGATCCCTGTTCATTCGAGTGCATCATAAACCACCGACGTCAAATCTCAATAAAGATATTGTTTCAGACTTGAAAAGGGATGTCATGCCTGACGCCCCTAAAGATGGATATGCATATTGGAGGTGGTATGGAGGAACTTGGCAACCACCTTATACATCCTTTTGACCAATACATTGATGCTACAGAGGAACAACAACAATTGCATGGAGGTAAAATTACTCTAGAGGTGTTGCTTGCTCGACATTTTTATTTTCTAAATGACAGCACAACTATTAATCTGCTGATGTGGTATGCTTTTTCACGTGACATCGACAAAGCCTAATCTACAAAGTAATAAGAAGTCAGACAAAAAATGTGATGTGTATAGCGGTACTCTTACTTTAATATCATTTTTCTACTTCCTAAATTGTACTCATGAAAAGCATGACACTAGCAACACATGCATCGACATTAATTAACTCACTCAAGCTTATTGCAAACTATTTTTAGGGATACCACAATAGAAACTATTTGAAAAAAGAACATAATAAAAAAATAACCTAATTTATTAAACAAAGGTGATTACGAAAAAAATTATATCCTACCACCATGATTTAAGACATCAATGATTCTACGTATGGTAGTCTTAGCTTTAATTTGTGATAATCATCTAAAGAGGAGATAGACAAAATATCATAGTTGGCTAATATCAACTCAAATGTCATGCCAAAATGGTCCATAATTTTGAAAAGGGGTTGCGGGGAAGAAGTAAAGCATTACTATAGAAACAACACATATATTCTGATGCTTATGTGCACTGTAATTAAACTAATTTATGAGTAGCTATGTATGCTCTATTTATGATGCAGAATCTAATTAATTTATTTTATTAATCAACACATTCTAGAAAACACTCATGAAGGCAAGCAATTTGGGTCGCAATCTCAGTTATGAATGAGAAGGAAAAAAAAGTGATAGAGAGCAGGCATGCCTGGACACCGGACGATGTATACCAAAATTTTAATGTCCGATGTCAGTAAATCAGTACGCTATTTATATTATCAGTATGCTCATCTAAAAATAGGGTTGTTCATCAAATTAGTTGACTAGAATTCATGTCCCAGGTTTCAAATTAGCACCCTAAAGAATTATATTCTTAATTGACCCTTCTTTTGCCATCATCAAACTTAACCTCTACCTGGACAATCTAATTGGTTCAATTAGCATTTCCTTCATAACGCATTTTCTCCTGTTGCAACGCACGTGCATGTTGGCTAGTATTAGTAATTTCTTATTAGTCATAGATTAACTAAACTACCATCTATAATTAATTACGGCAATCGCCGACACGGCCACAGGCTACCTTCTTCGACCTCCGCCACGCTGACGTTGCGGCACCCCTCGCACCACAGAATTTGAAGCAACGCTGTAACGGGAAACGAATGAGATGGCACCTGCCGCCATGGGCTGTGGCGGCAGCCAAGCATATTTGCATGCACGCAAGACGGGTAGCTAGCTGGCTCTACTCTACTCCCATCAATGCAGCCAACGAAGCTCAGATTTTTTGTTCAAAAAGACCACCTACCGAGACGAATTGATAAAAAAAAACACCTCTAGATCAAATTGTCAGAAAAGACCCCTTGACCGTGGCGGCAGGCGCGCCAGGCGACACCTGTCACCTGCCGCCATGGTGCGTGGCGGCTGTCCCTGCCGTCATGGTGTGATGCGGCACACCGCAGATTACAGAAATTCCACACCGCGACGGAATGGAGACGGTCCCATGGGCCATGCCGCGCCCCGCTGCGTGAGGCGGCCGGTACTGTGTATGGGGCGCGCGACGAGACAGCTCTGGTCAGCTTTGGCGTTTTATGCCGACAGTGCCCGTGTTGGCTCTGGAATCTGCTCGTTGTTCCCTTCTTTATATGAGGCAGCCCGGCTCATTCCTTTGTGCGCTCACTCTCTCCTCTCTGTTCTAAGTAACCTAGCACACTGAGAACTCAAATAGCTACTTTGAGTACGATTTTGAACGATTTGAAGGCCGATTCAAAAGATGTTTTAGTTGAACAAAAGATAGACCAAGGTCAGATCTATCCATTTTTGTTGGTTTCATTCGCATGTATATTTTTGTTCTGTTTGATTGGTTCCTAGGTATGTATTCTCTGTTTTTTATATTATTTGACAATGTGGACTCATTTGGAGCTTCTGTGGTAGGATTTGCCGTGCGAAGTGAACTACGAAGGTGAAGATCGAGGTATGAGCTTTGCATTACATGGATTTTCTTTTGTGCATGCACGGTAGAAATTAGTTAAAGCAACTCCAACGCGACGACCCAAACGGACGACGATTTTGTCTGCCTTTTGTCTGTTTGGGTCAGCCCGGCAGACATCCACGTCCGCTTTCGCGTTTGGTTCGGCGCATGCGCCCAACGCTGGCCAACCCATTTTTATGATGCGCGAAAAAATAGAACACAAATATTTCAAAAATGAAAAAACATTAATTAAATATTAATGCCGGCCACAAAGGACGGTGAGAGTCCATGCGTCCACATTTACATTAATTAAAAATTAAAAAAAACTAAACTACGAGGTGGCACGCTGCCCAGGACATCCTCTTCGTCATCGTCGGGGCCGGTTGGGTTGATCAACGTCGGTGTGGGGCGACGCCGTGTTCCAGGCGGTGGCGACGTCGTCCGCCGCATGCTCGGATTAAAAATGGCCGACCGTCGGCGCTGAGGTGATGACCATGTTCATGCAAGTGCTATTTTGATGCAGTTGATAGAAAAAAAATCCGTGGCTAATATTTATGTTCATGTGATAATAGGTTGACTCCGTCGATATATTGCCGGTGATATGTTCATGCTGACGGATACTTTTTTGAACTTTTGTGATGCTTAATTTTATGCAGAACGACATTCATATTGAAGCTAAGGTATAAATAGCACCGTGTAATATTGTGAATATTTTTTATATTGATGTACTATTGTAAATGATGATACCGCTAGTAGGGCTCGAAGTTCGGTTAATATGGTTAATACGATTCGGTTTATTCGGTTTTTTATAATTTGATTTCATTGAAATGGCCACCGAAATAATCACACAAAAATTAGCAAGCGAACCATAATAATCAAAATATATTGGTTCGGTTTATTCGATTAACAGACCAAAAACATCATGCATGTGAACGATACCTACAAAAATGGACAGATCTGACCTTGTTCTATCTTTTACTGAACTAAAACATCTTTTGAATTGGCCTTTAAAACGCTCAAAATCGTGTTCAAAGTAGCTATTTGAGCTGTTCTTCTCAATGTGCTAGGTTACTTAGAGCAGAGAGGAGAGGAGTGGGCGCGCAAAGAAATGAGCTGGGCTGCCTCATATAATAACGAGCAGATTCCAGAGCATACACAGGCAGTGTCGGCATGCATAAAATGCGAGAGCTCACCAACCGATAGCCAGCAGAGCTGTCTCATCGCAAGCCGCCGCCTCACACAGTGGCGGCATGGCCCACGGGACCGTCTCCGTTCCGTCGCGGTGTGGAATTCTGTAATCTGCAGCGTGCCGCCTCACACCATGGCGGCAGGGGCTGCCGCCTTGCGCCGTGACGGCAGGTGCCACGTGTCAGCTGGCGCGCCTACCGCCACGGTCAAGGGGGTCTTTTCTGACTATTTGATTTAAAGGTGGTTTTTTTTGTCAATTCGTCTTGACAGGTGGTCTTTTTGGACAAAAAATCCGTAGCTCAGGTCCCGTGCACCAAATTGTATATTTCTTTCAGTGGTCCATTCATCTCCCATATGTGTGCAAGCATGTTGTTTTGTACTGATGCAATACAAAATTACAGAAGAGTTGTAAGACCATGACACAAATCAAATCACTCGTGGCACCTGCTGATCTTGCCACTCCCATTAGAGCATGCATCATGCATGCATGAGATTCATGTGTATGTGATAGCAGCAGAATCATCAAATAGCTAGGTAGCCATCGAGATCTGTATGTAAAGATAAAATATTTAGCTAGCCAGCAAGATCAAATTTTTTGATCAAAGAAGGGCTTCATCCCTTCCGATTTTCATTACTGAAAACCAAACTTACATAGTTCCCAGAGTACGAGCATCACAGACAAGTTCAACAGCATAACAAAAGAAACGAAAGTAGCCGGCCATACAAGACCAACACAGGCCCAGCATGAATAAGGACCATCGACACAACTAAAGAGAGAAATATATAGATTTAACTAGCGACTAGCAGACCTAAAAAGACTCAGAGCATCAGCAGAAAGAAGGTGTTGCAGCCATCATCCAGGGATCCTTGCAGGCCTAAAATATTTAGCTTGCCAGCAAGATCAAATAGCTAGCTACCATTCATGCATGCAAATATATGGGTGCCGCCACAACCCATGGCGGCAGGTGCCATGTCATTGGTTTTTCGCTCTAAGGTTGCTCCAAATCCTAGGGTGCAAGGAGTGCCACCACCGGATGTGGCGGCAGGCCCTGCCGCCTACGGCTATGGCGGCAGGTGTCATATGCCGGCTTGTCTTTTATGTGGTTTTTAGAGGTGTTTTTTTTTGTCAATTTGATTTGGCATGTGGTACTTTTGGACAAAAGGTCTATCTTACCCGGTAAGTACATTTTTCTTCTTCTAATGAAGGGATTTTCTTCTTGTAAGGGGTTGTTCGGAACGAGTGTAAAATTAGCGTGGCCACTCGCATTTAGCTCAAATTTAAGGAGAACTAAAACCTGTGGCCACACTAATTTTACAATGATTCCAAATTTGGAAACAGATGAGTGCTTCCAAAAGGACATGTTTTATGCCACATGGAGCCCAAACCTAGCACACCTAATGCTCTATGTCTACGCGAAACAAGAGGGGGCGAAATCCATGTCTCAGAGGTACTCCCTCCGTCCCTAATATAAGAGGGTTTTTGACACTGCACTAGTGTAAAAAATGTTGTTATATTATAGGACGGAGGGAGTACTTCATAAGGATAACTAAAACGTAGAGAGAAGATTGATCATTGCCTGCTGGTTCACGGATGGTTGCGTACTTGGCTCCTTGGATTCTTATTGATGAGCTTGATTCACCTGATAATTAAGGCGCCACTGATCATACTAGTCCTCCTTGGAAGCATTACTGAAAGAAATGGCAGACACTTGATTAACTTATCTACCATAAGCAGAGAGGCGAGCCTCGCTCGGAGTCCAATTAATTATGGAGGTAACTGAGATTAAATAATCTATAACATTGATGCATACCTGAATTAGAACGGAATAGCTGTGCATTTGGATAACTTGCGGCCAAATGCATGAGGATGTGTTTTTTTCAACTTTGCTGTAGGGTGGGAGGCCAAACTGTTTCTGCTTCAGCTTAGGAATAGCTCTAACTCTCCATTCCTAGCTTCTCTTGTTGGAGCTGAAAGAACAAGATCTCTAGACACATTACTTTTGTTTGTACGTTCCTTGCAGGAAGAGCAGGGGCAGACAGATCTTGTAGGGGTTAGCTGAAGGCACGACTAAATCATTTCTATATTTTGAGATAGTACTATCTCCTAGTACATCGCTTGGAAGAAGAGCAAGTGTACCTAAAACAATTCCTTTCTTGTAGGAACTGAGAAAGTACAGATCGAGGATTCTCTGTCGGTGATCTGAGCAGTATGCTTCGAAAAAAGGTGTGCCACCAGGCAACACCTTAAACAATTTACCCATCCATCAACCCTATGCACCAAAAGAAACAAACTGAACCGTGCTCTTCATACTTGTCGCAACAGTGTCCGCATACACCTGCACCATCATCTCTGCCACCATGCCCGGCCGGACTCTGGACAGCTCCACAACAGTGATGGCGAGGCAGTATCCGTCCGTCGACAGCATCCGCTTGCCAAGGACTTCACGAACGTGATCGTAGCCATTTCTGTCAACTTTGGACTTCAGAACGTGATAGAGTTGATGTTCATGATTGATCCGGGGTAGTAATCACAACCGGTGCTCACCCGGCATGGAATTGATCAGGCAGAGCTTACGCCGGTGCCAGTGCCCACTAAGATGCATGAGGAGGAATGTTTATAATCTTCAGTGTAAAACTGAGAAGCACTAGCAACTGGATTTCCCATTCATTAAGTACTTGGACCAAGCTCTCCTTTGCTACTGATTGGATTAAGTATGTACCTCCGAAGCACTGTCGATATCAACAATCCATAATGCAACAAAGTTTCCCAATAGCAATGAAAACAAAGTCATGTTCACATTTTCGTGGAATGTTTATCATCTTCTTTTTTTGAAACGGACGCTCCAGCCTCCGCCTCGGTTGATGCACGTGACCACATGGAATGTTTGTTATACCATGAAGTGGGAACATGTGGTTCCATGTGGTTGATCGCAACCACATGGAATGTCCCCTCCCCACTTCTTTTCAGCAAGCTATTGTGCAGTCAATCGGAACAAACAAAATATGAAGGGAAAATTTGCTTTCTCTACATTTCACAGTAAGTAAGTTCAAACTCAGCAGGGGAATGAACATAATTATAAGAGAAAAAGTTTGACAAAGATTTACTAAAGCAACCATTTTGTGGATCAAACCAGGCTCCCACCACACTAGGCAGGTTTATCTAACACATAAGTGATCTTAAAAACGTAAGGTGTTTCATAAAAAACTAATAAAATATTTAGAGTCTTGCTTCATTGAATGTTAGTTTTCCAGAAGTAGTACTGTAACAGATGTGTTCCTTCCAAACAGACATATTTATGCAACATAGAGACAAATACACCTACTTTTCCATGTTTATGAGAAACGGCAGGGGAGAAATTCCATGTCTCAGAAATACTACTTCACAAGCATAATTAAAGCTTAGAGAGAACATCAATCACGAATGGCTCAGCTGATAATTGAGGCCATCAATCGATGCACAGTCCGGGGATTTACCATTTTCATTAAACAATAGAGCCGATAAATATGGCACCAATGATCATACTAGTCCTTGAAAAGTATTATAACTAAAATAAATGGGATATAGTACTTATCAAGCATAAAAGGCAGAGAGGTGCACAAGGATGTATGCGTGGCTGAGATTGAATAATCTGTGACATTGATGCTTACCTTAGTTAGAACGTACTAAGAGATAGCCGTGCACTTCTATTACTTGCAGCCAAATGCACGGGGATGCGTTTCCTAGTAACTTCGCTGTGCCGTGCGAGGTCAGACTGCTTCTGCTTATGTTTAGAAAGAAGATTGAGCATTTGTTTATAATACGTTCCTTACAAAGCGCAAAGGCAGATAGATACCTTTCTTGTAGGAGCTGGGTGAAGAATCAAATCGACCACCTCTATATTTTGAAATTGCTTTGAAGAGGATCCGGCTTGCCTGCTCCCTTTCCATGCTCCCATCCGTGCTCCCACTTCATCCTACGGCTGTCCTTTTCTTTTTTTCTTTTCTAATCTAATCATCTTCCCCCCTGATTTTCAGGGGGTGGGCCGGGCCTTATTTTCTACCAATCAAATCAAGTCACGTACGCGGGAGCACGGATGAGAGCACGGAGAGGGAGCAGGCAAGTCTCGTCCTTTCTTGGTAGGAACTGAAAGGATTCCTTTCTTGGTAGGAACTGAAAGGATCGAGCAATTTACTCATCAACCCTGCGCTGCTACGCACCAAAAGAAATTAAGTGAACCATCATCCCCACAGTTTGCGCCATCATTGCCGACGCCATGCTCGGCGAGACGCTGGAAAGCTCCACAACGACAATGCCAGCGCCGCAGCAGCCGTCCATCGATAGCACCCCCTCGCTGAGGACTTCTCAAACTTTTTTTTTTTGAGAGACGGACTTCTCAAACTTTTTTTTTGAGGGAGACGGACTTCTCAAACTTGACCGTACATTCACCATGAACCTAGCCATCTCTGTCGATTTTTTTTAATGAAAGGGGTCCATTTTTCTAGACTGAAGCAAAACAGTTCACAGCATTCAGGCCTACCAGCATGGTTAGGCCATCAACAGGTAGGCACCCAAACCGGATGTCTACGAAACAGGCTCTAACCACCATCACATATATTACATGCCATGGAAAAAACGATCTGTTGAACGTACGTTGTCTACCACTAGTAGATAAACCACCATTAGTCCCGGTTGGTAAGGGCCTTTTGTCCCGGTTCCTGGACCGGGACTAAAGGGTCGTTACTAATGCCCTGACCCTTTAGTCCCGGTTCAGTCCAGAACCGGGACAGATGAGCCTCCACATGGCCGGTGCGCCGAGCCCACGCAGGAGGGCCTTTGGTCCCGGTTGGTGGCACCAACCGGGACCAATAGGCATCCACGCGTCAGCATTTCAGGGGTTGTGGTTTTTGTTTTTTTTTGAAAGGGGGGAGGGGTTGGGGGTTTTGGAGGGTTAATTTAGGTGTTTCATATATTGTGTTAGCTAGCTAATTAATAGGGAGAAGTGTCCTTTCTTATCTCCGTGCTTGGTCGACGCTACGTACTATACATAGAGAGGCCCTCAACACGCTAGCCAGTAAGAAAATGAAGGAAACCATTAAGTACAGAAGTTCGTCATGCATACCAAGAGAAATGATCGATCGACCTCTCCTTCTCCGAGAGATTGGTCGAACAACAAGTTTTCGTATTATCTATCCGACGCTACTGGCTAGCTACATATACAATATGTAAGATCTCTTACAATCCCCTAGCAATTGAAATCAACTTCCACATGGTATTCTTCGGCTTTATTGATGACATGGTCAAGAAAGAATCCCGCCAATTCCTCTTGAATTGCTTTCATGCGATCTTGTGGTAGGAGTTCATTCCGCATCTGCCACGTCTAATTTGAAGAAGAGGGTTAATACATATATATGAATGAAACTCAATAGAAATGATGGTGTAATAAAATGAAATTGTGAATATTATTGCTTACGCACTTCATATTGTCTTTTAAAGTAGCCCCGCTTATTTTTTCAAAGTCGCGTTATAGATGAACTCGCACACGTAGTATCCACAGTAATTATTCCCTTATTCCTGCCACAAGCACTTTACGAGAAATAGAGGTCAATCAAACTGATAATGAAGCATTATAAATGGCATTGATGAAAGTATAGCTATAGAATCAACGGGAGATGCGCGCAACTAGCTAGCCAGTAGTACTTACTTTCGGGTATGTATATCGCAGCTGCTTCGGCTATCCCGGAGCTTCTGCGGTGAACTGTTTCGAAACCCTGCAAGACAAAGAAAATAATTATTATTACTTGAGATATCAGGAAATGAACAAAAAGTTGCCGATATGGTGCGATAATGATCGATTGAACTTACTTGTTGAGCATTTTAGTCATATCCGCATCGGTTTCGGGATCTTTTCGTCTCGAGTCTAAGACGGTTACTAGTCCCCGCTCAAGCTTAATCTCCAGAAGAACATAATGGAAGCTGCGCACGCATGCATAACTCATCAATTACATTACTATAACCTCGCTCGAGTAATAAGGGAAATCGAATATGCACACGACAGTAACACTCACTCGAAGTTGTAAGGAAAGAGTATGGTATCTTTGTTTTTATTTTTGATCAACGATTGTAGCAAGTTGGCCTCGGCCTCTTCGGCGTGCTTTTTAACCTGAATTTCATTTATGATATTTGTGTTAATGAACCAAATATCATACATTTCTTGTTTTCTGCACTCGACGATCTTCAATCTGCATAATATAGTGAGGATAATTAATTATAAATACATGCAATGAAAGAGTTGAGCTATATAGAGAGACTTAATGACAGAAATAGTACTTACAGACAATAGCAAAAGACCGTTAATTTATCGAGGGCCTTTTGATTGAAGAACTCGAAGAACTCCTCAAATGGAACAGGCAACAGATCAGTTCCAACGAGGTCGTGCTCCTCTTTAATTCTCAGATACAAAGTATTCGTCCCCCCAGACTCTCTGCAGGTTTTCATGTACCAATTATGGAATCTTCGTATCATCGTTGTTAGAGATTTTTCATCTTTGATGAGAGGCTTCCCGTACTCGTATCTGTGTTCGACCACCTCCATGAAATCAAAATTTATATCGTCAGGCAGGTAATCTGCAAGATTGCTATACTCGGGCACCGTCCTCGGAGCATTAGCGATGATGTCGCCGTTAGACACATTGAGCGGGGGGCACGATTGATTTGCTTGTTCGCCGAGCTGGGCAATTTTTTTCGCAGCTGCTCGTTCTTTTGACCTTTGATGTCCGACAGTACTTTCTGACCGCTCCGCTTCGAGATATGCCTGTTCAGTAATGCGCTCATAGTTGGTTCTCGGCGAAGACTTTGGTGGTTTCCTCAGGGCATCGATAGTGCGCTTTGCTTTCACCGGATCTACCTTCTCCTCTGGAGGTGGATGTCTCTTTGCTTTCAACCCTTCAAATAAGTCCTCCACTTCGGTCTGCACGATCTTCATGTTTTCCTCCTCGGTCCTCTCGCACGGTAACTTCTCTAGGGGCTTGAGAGAAGGACAGTATCTGTATTGCCTCCCGCCTCTGGCTGTACTGCTAGACGCCGGAGCATACGGAGCGGCTGCGGTGTCTGTCTTCTTTCGTGCTTGCTTACGAGGCGGAGGAGAAGGACTACGACGTGCCGGAGCAGCCGGGGCAGCGGCGGGTCTCTTCTGCCCTTGCTGGCGAGACAGAGAAGGAGGAGGCTGCTGGCTGCTCCGGCGCGCCAGCGCAGGCGGAGAAGGAGGCAGAGTGCCGCCATGCATCATAAAAGGAGGCTGAGTGCCCTGATCGTCACTCGCCGGAGAAGGAGGCGGTGGAGGAGGCGGAGTGCCCTGACTCGCCGGAGGAGGAGGAGGAGGCGTCAAGTTTGGAAGTTTGATGAACTCCTTCCGCCATAGGCATGGAGTCTTCAGAGCAGAACCCAGCCGAGTCTCCCCTTCACCGGTAGGGTGGTCAAGCTGGAGGTCCTCAAATCCCTCCATTATTTCGTCCACCGTCACCCTAGCATATCCTTCTGGAATCGGACGACAGTGAAAAGTTGCGCCCAGTTCAGAAGGTCGAACTTAGCCGACAGCCGCCTTGACTTTTAAGTTCTGCCATTGCGTCATAAGGTGGCAATTTTGAGACTCCGTGATAAAATCCATGGGGTAGCTAGAAGGAGCCGTCAAGACATGCTCCGGCTGAAGCAGCTCGGTGGAAGCCATGCTGCTTCTCCGCTGAGATGGCGGGGTAGCTTCGGGGGAAGCTTCGACAGGTCATTTGCTGCGATCTTCTTCTCGTTCCTCTAGCCCTTGTACCCTTTCGTGCAGCGCCTGCAGTTGGCTATGCTCTTTGAGATAGCCACCTGACCCTGTGCGATGGTGAAACTTTTTCTTCGCAGCATTTTGCTTGTTTGTCGCCGACATCTTCTTACTCTTTTCCGATGTCTTGTGGGCCACAAATGCGGGCCAGTGATCTTTGATCTTCTCATATTTGTCGATGAATTCTTGTGTCTCTTCTTTGTCGACAAACTTTTTCAGCTCTTTCCTCCACCTCCTGAATAGGCCTGCCATCTTCTTAAGAGCAAAAGACATGATTAATTGCTCTATAACTGGCTTCTCCGGATCCTCCTCTAGCGGTAGGGTGAAATTTGCCTTCAGCTCAGTCCAAAGATCATCTTTCTGCATATCATTGACATAAGACACCTCAGGGTCTTCGTTCTTAGGCTTATACCATTGGTGGATGTTGATCGGGATCCTGTCCCTAACAAGAACCCCGCACTGAGAAGCAAATGCGTTCTTTGTCCGGATGGGTTCAATCGGTTCGCCGTCGCGCGCGATTGCTGTGATCTCAAACCTTTCATCCGAGCTCAACTTTTTCATCAGGCCTCGTCTCCTTACCGAAGTTGTGCTCAATCCAAAGGGCTAGAAAAAAGAAGAAAGACGAGAGTTAATTAATATGTGTACATATACCAAAACAATGAATGCATCAATTAGCTAGTCAGCACAGGCTTAACTAATATATATACCTGGCCAGACTCGGTTCGGTCACTGGAGCCGTCATCATGGTCTCCTTATTGCACCGTCATTGGGTCACCGGAGCCGTCCTCACGGTCTCCTTCTTGCACCGGCATTGGGTCAAAGGAGCCATCATAATCATAGCCTACTTTTTCACCCTGTCCTTCCAGACCATCGGTGTCGTTCAGAAACGAGAAGACGGCATCACTTCCTTGTGCGATTATGTCCCCCAACACCACTTCTGTTGCTTCGTCTCGGGGGGTGTCCATAGTTTCTACAAATATTTACAACATGGAAATTATTATTCAAACATGACAGATGGATATATTAGTGGCAAACGTAGAACTAGCTAGCTAATCACAGTAAGGAATCATATTAATTAGTGGCCTCGACGCTGCTTCTCTAGGGTTTGGGGTGGCCTCAACAACGCTTCAAGGGGGTAATATCGACAATGACGAGATACATACACGGGAAAATAATGTTATCGGGGAGGGGGTATATCGACCCCCCCACGTGTTCAAGTTATCGGGAGGGGGTATATCGACCCCCCCCCCATGTGTTGAAGTTATCGGGAGGGGTTTATATCGACAACGGCGACATACGTACATGGGAAAATAATATTATTGGGGAGGG
>NC_057807.1:574233737-574234398 GCF_018294505.1 Triticum aestivum | reverse complement strand
TTTTTCTTCTTCTCCTCTATTCCTTTCTTCTTCTCCTCTTCTTTTTCTTCTTTCTTCCTCTTCTTCTCCTTTCTTCCTCTTCTTATTTTCGTTTTTCCTCTCCTTCTTTTTATTCTTCTTCCTTTTCGATATATAAAACTTTTCTTCCTTTTCCTTATTTTACGTTTTCCTCTACACTAACCTAAAATGCAGTAACCTTCTTTTTCCACTCCTTTTTTTTCTTCTAAATATGAACATATACGTAAATTTTCAAAAAATATGCACAAAAACATATACATAAATTTTACTATACATATACAATTGTTTTTACAAATATGCACATATATATGAACATATACATAAATTGACAAAAAATACATTTATGAAAAAATGATATGAACATGTACACACATATATACACATATACACACACATATACAAAAAATACATTTATGAAAAAATGCTATAAAATAAAAATGTAGGGCAGGGGCGGCGCGCGGCGTGGCGGCGTGCGGGGGCAGCAAAGGGCAGGGGCGGCGCGCGGCGGCAGCGAAGGGCAGGGGCGGCGGCGCGGTGGTAGCGCGCAGCGGCGACGGTGGCCAGTACAGGGGGAGCAGGGGAACGGGGCGGCGCTCACAGCGAGGTGGCGTCGGCGACGAGGAAGGCTCGGGGACGGCGGACT
>NC_057807.1:574159338-574233477 GCF_018294505.1 Triticum aestivum | reverse complement strand
GGACGGCGTCGGGGCAGCCTGGCAGCAGGGCCGCGGGGCGCGAGCGGCGACGGGGGCGGCGACGACGTCGGCAGGGTGTGAATCGGGCAGCCTGGCGGCGGCAGCGCGGGTGATAACCCACAAGTGTAGGGGATCGCAACAGCTTTCGAGGGTAAAGTATTCAACCCAAATTTATTGATTCGACACAAGGGGAGCCAAAGAATATTCTTGAGTATTAGCAGTTGTGTTGTCAATTCAACCACACCTGGATAACTTAGTATCTGCAGCATAATGTTGAGTAGCAAAATTGGTATGATAATAATACTAACGGTAGCAAAAGTAAAGATAAATGTTTTTGGGTTTTTGTAGTAGTTGTAATAGTAGCAACGGAAAAGTAAATAAGCGAAAAACAATATGTGAAAAGCTCGTAGGCAATGGATCAGTGATGGATAATTATGTCGGATGTGATTCCTCATGCAATAGTTATAACATAGGATGATATAGAACTAGCTCCAATTCATCAATGTAATGTAGACATCTATTCCGTAAATAGTCATACGTGCTTATGGAAAAGAACTTGCATGACATCTTTTGTCCTACCCTCCCGTGGCAGCGGGGTCCTAGCGGAAACTAAGGGATATTAAGGCCTCCTTTTAATAGAGAACCGGAACAAAGCATTAGCACATAGTGAATACATGAACTCCTCAAACTACGGTCATCACCGAGAAGTATCTCGATTATTGTCACTTCGGGGTTGTCAGATCATAACACATAATAGGTGACTATAGACTTGCAAGATAGGATCAAGAACACACATATATTCATGAAAACATAATAGGTTCAAATCTGAAATCGTGGCACTCGGGCCCTAGTGACAAGCATTAAGCATAGCAAAGTCATAGCAACATCAATCTCAGAACATAGTGGATACTAGGGATCAAACCCTAACAAAACTAACTTTATTACATGGTAAATCTCATCCAACCCATCACCGTCCAGCAAGCCTACGATGGAATTACTCAAGCACGGCGGTGAGCATCATGAAATTGGTGATGTAGGATGGTTGATGATGACGACGGCGACGAATCCCCCTCTCCGGAGCCCCGAACAGACTCCAGATCAGCCCTCCCGAGAGAGATTAGGGCTTGGCAGCGGCTCCGTGCCGTAAAACACGATGAAAATTTCTCCCTGATTTTTTTCTCCTCGAACGTGAATATATGGAGTTGGAGTTGAGGTCTGTGGAGGTCCAGGGGGCCCACGAGATAGGAGGTCGCGCCCTACAGGGGGGGCGCGCCCCCTGTCTCATGGACAGGCCCTAGGCCCCCTGGCATTAATTCTTTCGCCAAAAATTCTTATTAATTCCAAAAAGTGCCTCCGTGGATTTCCAGGACATTCCGAGAACTTTTCTTTTCTACACATAAAACAACATCATGGTAGTTCTGCTGAAAACAGCATCAGTCCGGGTTAGTTTCATTCAAATCATGCAAGTTAGAGTCCAAAACAAGGGCAAAAGTGTTTGGAAAAGTAGATACGTTGGAGATGTATCAGCGGGCAACTGCAGAGATGACTGAAAAACGCTAAGTCTTTGCTTATATAGCAAAGTCATTGGTCCCGGTTCGTGGCACCAACCGGGACCAATGCCCCCTTTAGTCCCGGTTGGTGTCACCAACCGGGACCAAAGGACAGTTTTCGGCAGCCCAAAGGGCGGGAAGCGGCGGCCTTTGGTCCCGGTTGGTGGCACCAACCGGGACTAAAGGAGGGCATTGGTACCAGTTGATGCCACGAACCGGGGCCAATGCCCCCCTTTAGTCCCGGTTGGTGCCACCAACCGGGACCAAAGGTCTTGCGCTGCTCGCGACCAAAAGTTTAGTCCCACCTCGCTAGTTGAGAGGGGCTCGGTGTGGTTTATAAGACCCACTGCGGCTGCCCTCTCGAGCTCCTCTCAAATGCAGGCTTACGGGCCTAATGTCACACTATGCTGTCTGTGGGCCTATTGGGCCTTCTGTGGGCCTGAATCCTGGCCGAGGTTGGGTTTCTGGTCGTATTCAGGCCGTGGTGGCCCAATAGGTGGCAGTTTTTTTATTTTATTTTTTCAGTTTTTTTGTTTTGTTTTTTGTAGTATTTATTTTCTTTTTTTGGCTTTATTTTTTAATTCTTTTTGCTTTTAAGTCAGAAAAATTATAAACTTTTTGTTAGTGCCATTAGTTTTCAAATTTGAATAGTTAAAATTTGAATTCTTTGAAATTTGTGTGAATCACAAGTTTGTGATTAACTTTACTATAAAAATAGTTTTTTTTTCATTTTTTTTGTTTTGTTTTTTGCATTATTTATTTTCTTTTGTTTTTTTGCTTTATTTTTTAATTCTTTTTGCTTTTAGGTCAGAAAAATTATAAACTTTCTATTAGTGCCCTTAGTTTTAGAAAAATTATAAACTTTCTGTTATTGCCATTAGTTTTGAAATTTGAATTCTTTGAATTTTGTGTGAATCACAAGTTTGTGATTAACTTTACTATAAAAATATTCTTTACCAGTTTTTTTGTTTTGTCTTTTGCATTATTTTTTGTTTTTGTTTTTTGCTTTATTTTTTAATTCTTTTTGCTTTTAGGTCAGCAAGATTATAAACTTTCTGTTAGTGCCATTAGTTGTAGAAAAATTATAAACTTTCTATTAGTGCCATTAGTTTTCAAATTTGAATAGTTAAAATTCGAATTCTTTGAAATTTGTGTGAATCACAAGTTTGTGATTAACTTTACTAAAAAATGAGCATAGATGCGCCTATAGAGAAAATACAACCTAAATTCATAATAAATTTCTATGAATTTCAGAGAAATTCAGTATGAATTTAGGTCAAATTCCCTGTATAAGGGCATCTATTTTCACTTTGAGAGGAGCTTAACAAGGTAGAGAGGGAGGGGCTTATAAACCGGTGTGAGCGCCCTTAGGTTGGCAAGGTGGGACTAAACTCTGACCGCAACGAGGACCAACCCTTTAGTCCCGGTTTGTGGCACAAACCGGGACTAATGGTCATGGGCCAGGGGCGAGGCGCATTGGTCCCAGTTCGTGCGTGGAACCGGGACCAAAAGGTCCAGACGAACCGGGACCAATGGCCCATGTGGCTGCCCTCTTGAGTGTTCTTGGTGAGAACATAGTTGACAAGGAGCGAACCGGGATTAATGGTATTACGAGGGCCGAACCATAAGACATTAAAGCATTTCAAATGAACTCCGAAAAAGTTGAAAGTTGGCATGGTATCATAATTTCACCCACATACATGTGCATGTACAAAACGGACAATGGTATCATACTCGTCTGTTACAAAGTTGGCATGGTATCATCATAATAGTTGTGGGAGAAAGTCTTCACTTTTTCTTCGCTTGTGTCATTTGCTTATTGCGCCGTAACCATGGATAATCTTCATCGTTTATCAGGATGCTTGGGTCAGCCTTGACTTTGAAGGGAGGAATTTCATGAAACTTTTCATAATCTTCAGACATGTCTGTCTTGCCCTCCACTCCCATGATGTCCCTTTTTCCTGAAAGAACTATGTGGCGCTTTGGCTCATCGTATGATGTATTTGCTTCCTTATCTTTTCTTTTTCTCGGTCTGGTAGACATGTCCTTCACATACATAACCTGTGCCACATCATTGGCTAGGACGAACGGTCGTCAGTGTACCCAAGATTTTTCAGATCCACTGTTGTCATTCCGTACTGTGGGTCTACCTGTACCCCGCCTCCTGACAGATTGACCCATTTGCACTTAAACAAAGGGACCTTAAAATCATGTCCATAGTCAAGTTCCCATATGTCCACTATGTAACCATAATATGTGTCCTTTCCCCTCTCGGTTGTTGCATCAAAGCGAACACCGCTGTTTTGGTTGGTGCTCTTTTGATCTTGGTCAATCGTGTAAAATGTATTCCCATTTATCTCGTATCCTTTGTAAATCAATACAGTCAAAGATGGTCCCCTGGACAACAAGTACAACTCATCACAAACAATGTTGTCACCTATGAGACGTGTTTCCAACCAACTGCTGAAAGTCCTGATGTGTTCACATGTAATCCAGTCGTCGCACTGCTCCGGGTGTTTGGAGCGCAGACTGTTCTTATGTTCATCGACATACGGGGTCACCAAGGTAGAGTTCTGTAGAACTGTGTAGTGTGCTTGAGACCAAGAATATCCGTCCCTGCATATTATTGAGTCCCTTCCAAGCGTGCCTTTTCCAGTCAGTCTCCCCTCATATCGTGATTTAGGGAGACCTATCTTCTTAAGGCCGGGAATGAAGTCAACACAAAACCCGATGACATCCTCTGTTTGATGGCCCATGGAGATGCTTCCTTCTGGCCTAGCGCGGTTACGGACATATTTCTTTAGGACTCCCATGAACCTCTCAAAGGGGAACATATTGTGTAGAAATACGGGCCCAGAATGACAATCTCATCGACTAGATGAACTAGGATGTGCGTCATGATATTGAAGAAGGATGGTGGGAACACCAGCTTGAAACTGACAAGACATTGCGCCACATCACTCCTTAGCCTTGGTACGATTTCTGGATCGATCACCTTTTGAGAGATTGCATTGAGGAATGCACATAGCTTCACAATGGCTAATCGGACGTTTTTCGGTAGAAGCCCCCTCAATGCAACTGGAAGCAGTTGTGTCATAATCACGTGGCAGTCATGAGACTTAAGGTTCTGGAACCTTTTCTCTAGCATATTTATTATTCCCTTTATATTTGACGAGAAGCCAGTCGGGACCTTCATACTGAGCAGGCATTCAAAGAAGATTTCTTTCTCTTCTTTTGTAAGAGCGTAGCTGGCAGGACCTTCATACTGCTTCGGAGGCATGCCGTCTTTTTCGTGCAAACGTTGCAGGTCCTCCCGTGCCTCAGGTGTATCTTTTGTCTTTCCATACATGCCCAAGAAGCCTAGCAGGTTCACGCAAAGGTTCTTCGTCACGTGCATTACGTCGATTGAAGAGCGGACCTCTAGGTCTTTCCAGTAGGGTAGGTCCCAAAATATAGATTTCTTCTTCCACATGGGTGCGTGTCTCTCAGCGTCATTCGGAACAGCTAGTGCGTCGGGACCCTTTCCAAAGATTACGTGTAAATCATTGACCATAGCAAGTACGTGATCACTGGTACGCATGGCGGGCTTCTTCGGTGATCTGCCTCACCTTTGAAATGCTTGCCTTTCTTTCGACATTGATGGTTGGTCGGAAGAAATCAACGATGGCCCAGGTACACATTCTTCCTATAGCTTCCCAGGTATATACTATCGGTGTCAAGTATATAGTGCGTGCATGCATGGTATCCCTTGTTTGTCTGTCCTGAAAGGTTACTGAGAGCGGGCCAATCGTTGATGGTCACGAACAGCAACGCCTTTAGGTCAAATTCCTCCTGTTTGTGCTCATCCCACGTACGTACACCATTGCCATTCCACAGCTGTAAAAGTTCTTCAACTAATGGCCTTAGGTACACATCAATGTCGTTGCCGGGTTGCTTAGGGCCTTGGATGAGAACTGGCATCATAATGAACTTCCACTTCATGCACATCCAAGGAGGAAGGTTATACATACATAGAGTCATGGGCCAGGTGCTGTGATTGTTTCTCTGCTCCCCGAAAGGATTAATGCCATCCACGCTTAAAGCAAACCATACGTTCCTTGGGTCACTTGCAAACTCATCCCAGTACTTTCTCTCGATTTTTTCTCCACTGCGACCCGTCAGCGGGTGCTCTCAACTTCCTGTCTTTCTTACGGTCCTCACCGTGCCATCGCATCAACTTGGCATGCTCTCCATTTCTGAACAGACATTTCAACCGTGGTATTATAGGAGCATACCACATCACCTTCGCAGGAACCCTCTTCCTGGGTGGCTCGCCGTCAACATCACCAGGGTCATCTCGTCTGATCTTATACAGTAATGCACCGCATACCGGGCATGCATTCAGATCATTGTATGCACCGCGGTAGAGGATGCAGTCATTAGGGCATGCATGTATCTTCTGCACCTCCAATCCTAGAGGACATACGACCTTCTTTGCTGCGTATGTACTGTCGGGCAATTCATTATCCTTTGGAAGCTTCTTCTTCAATATTTTCAGTAGCTTCTCAAATCCTTTGTCAGGCACAACATTCTCTGCCTTCCACTGCAGCAATTCCAGTATGGTACTGAGCTTTGTGTTGCCATCTTCGCAATTGGGGTACAACCCTTTTTTGTGATCCTCTAACATGCGATCGAACTTCAGCTTCTCCTTTTGACTTTCGCATTGCGTCCTTGCATCGACAATGACCCGGCAGAGATCATCATCATTGGGCACATCGTATGGTTCCTCTTGATCTTCAGCAGCTTCGCTCATTGCAGCATCATCGTGCACATCGTCTAGTTCCTCTTGATGTTTAGTAGCATCACCGTATTCAGGGGGCACATAGTTGTCATCGTACTCTTTTTCTTCGCGGTCTTCCATCATAACCCCTATTTCTCCGTGCCTCGTCCAAACATTATAGTGTGGCATGAAACCCCTGTAAAGCAGGTGGGTGTGAAGTATTTTCCGGTCAGAGTAAGACTTCGTATTCCCACATATAGGGCATGGACAACACATAAAAACATTCTGCTTGTTTGCCTCAGCCACTTCAAGAAAATCATGCACGCCCTTAATGTACTCGGAGGTGTGTCTATCACCGTACATCCATTGACAGTTCATCTATGTGCATTATATATAATTAAGTGTGTCAAAAACCATTATAGAACATCATGAATAGATAAATAAGTGACCAAATTAATAGAAGTTCATCATCACATTAAAACCAAAGTACATACATAGTTCTCATCTAACAACATATAGATCTCGAGAGCATCTAATTAATTAAACCATACATTGAAACTATGTAAAACATTTCAATGCAAAAACAAATGCGATCATAATCGCAATCAAGGTAACAACTAATCCAAGTGCATAATGATACCAAGCCTCGGTATGAATGTAATATTTTCTAATCTTTCTAATCTTCAAGTGCATTGCATCCATCTTGATCTTGTGATCATCGACGACATCCGCAACATGCAACTCCAATATCATCTTCTCCTCCTCAATTTTTCTTATTTTTTCCTTCAAGAAATTGTTTTCTTCTTCAACTAAATTTAACCTCTCGACAATAGGGTCGGTTGGAATTTCCGATTCAACAACCTCCTAGATAAATAAAATCTATGTCACGTTGGTCGGCATAATTTTCATAAACAATAAATGAACCAATAGTTATGAAAAGATAATATATACCACATCCGAATCATAGACAGGACGAGGGCCGACGGGGGCGGATACCAAAACCAACGCACTATATAAGATGCAATAATAAAAGTAAGAAAATAATACAACTATATATCTAAACATACAAGTAAGAATATTTTTTCTTTCAGAAAGAAGATAATAACAAGAGGCTCACCACGGTGATGTCGGCGATGAGATCGGCGCGGGTGATCGACAGCGGTGAAGACGGGGACGGGGCGTGATGGACCGCTAAACCTAGACAAATATTGAGGAAAATGGAGCTTGGAGATCGAGCTTGGAGAGGAGAAAGCTTAAGTAGTGTGGCTCGGGCATTCCATCGAACACCTTGTGTGCATAGGAGGTGAGCTAGAGCACCACCAAGCCCTCTCCCCCTCGGCGGCCAGAAAAAACAAAGCAGTGTGCTCTGCTCTTACGCGAGGGGGTATATATAGGCACCTCATTGGTCCCGGTTGGTGGCATGAACCGGGACTAAAGGGCAACCTTTGGTCCCGGTTCAAGCCACCAACCGGGACCAATGGTGGTGGGCCAGGAGCAAGGCCCATTGGTCCCGGTTCGTCCCACCAACCGGGACCAAAAGGTCCAGACGAACCGGGACCAAAAGGTCCAGACAAACTGGGACCAATGGCCCACGTGGCCCGGCCGGCCCCCGGGGCTCACGAACCGGGTCCAATGCACCCATGGCTCCCGGTTCTGGACTGAACCGGGACTAATGGGCTGACCCAGACTGGACCTTTGCCCCCTTTTCTACTAGTGTACTATACATGTATCTAGGGTCTTGTATTTATACTGTTGTATCTCCTCTCTCCCTTTTGTATATTTGTATATCTTGGGAGACAAGTAGAGGCCGGTCCACCCTGTATCTATATATGTGCATCATCCACGCGATCAATGAATTATCGATGCATGCAATCCTTTCTTTCCAACTAACATGGTATCAGTTTAGCACGTCGATCCCTTTCCTCGCTTCCATCTCTTCCTGCCGCCGTCGCCGATCCTCCTCGTCGCCGCCACCGCCCTCGTACTCTCCTGCAGCCGCCGTACCTCTCCCTTGTCGCTGTTGCCGCCCAACCCTAGTCGCCGCTCCCACAAACCCTAACCTGAGCCACAGCTAGCCAAAACCCTACCGCGCCGCCACACCATGGACTCCCCCAACTCCGCCTTCTTTGGTAACTCCAACCCCTTCACCGGACCCGAGCCCTCCGCCGCTAATGTCCGTGACCTCGACATCTACACCTGCGTCCCCATCAAGCTGGATCAATCCCACTCCTTGTACTGTGCGTGGAAGACCTACTTCAACCTTGTCTTCCGCAAGTACTACCTCCTCGAGCACGTCGACATTGCCGTCATGGCCGGTGACCCGGAGTGGTTCGCTATTGAGGACATCTTCCACATGAATGACTATTGCATGTGCCTCAAGAGGCTTGCCGACGAGCTTCGCGACATTGGCGCTAAGGTGTCTAATGAGCTTATGCTCAGCACCCTCATCGCCCGCCTTAACGAGGACTTCGATAACGCGGTCTCCAACCTCATCTTGCTGTCAAGCCCTACCTTTTCCACACCGTCGTCGCGTACTTGTGCCTGGAGGAACGATAGATGAAGAAGGTCAAGGCTCGGGTGCATCACACCGCCCTCGCTGCCGGGACCTCTCGCGGGACTCCAGCACCAGTCGTGGCCTCCCGCCCAGCCGAGGTTCCCCTGCCTCCCGCGCCACCCGCGCCACATCAGGAGTAGCAGGGCGGCGGTCACCGCAATAGGCACCGCAGGGGCGGCCGTCCCTATAACCCACAAGTATAGGGGATCGCAACAGTTTTTGAGGGTAGAGTATTCAACCCAAATTTATAGATTCGACACAAGGGGAGCCAAAGAATATTTGCAAGTATTAGCAACTGAGTTGTCAATTCAGCCACACTTGAACATTAAGTATCTGCAGCAAAGTAATCAGTAGCACAATAATATGATAGTTTAATAGCAGTGGTAACAGTAACAGTAATGGGAACAATGATAACAGTGATTTTGTAGCAGTTGTAATAGTAGCAGCAACGGTAGTAACTTGGCAAAAACAATATGTTGGAAATTCGTAGGCATTGGATCGGTGGATTCGTTTTATGATATTCATCATATGACAGTCATAACCTAGGGCGATACAAAATTAGCTCCAATTCATAAATATAATATAGGCATTTATTTTGTAAATAGTCATACGTGCTTATGAAAAGAACTTGTATGACATCTTTTGTCCTACCTTCCCGTGGCGGCGGGTCCATAAGGACACTAAGGGATATTAAGGCCTCCTTTTAATAGAGAACCGGAACAAAGCATCAGCACATAGTGAATACATGAACTCCTCAAGCTACAGTCATCACCGAAAAGTATCCCAAATACTGTCACTCCGGGTTTACGGATCATAACACGTAATAGGTGACTATAACTTGCAAGGTCAGATCTACAACATAGATATAATGGTGATAACATGAACGGTTCAGATCTGAAATCATGGCACCCGGGCCCAAAGTGACAAGCATTAAGCATGGCAAAGTCATAGCAACATCAATCTCAGAACATAATGAATACTGGGGATGAAGCTCTAACAAAACTACACTACTAGGGAAAAGTTTATACACAAATGTTTACTAGTAGCGCGGGTTTATACCCCTCGCTACTGCTACTTACTAGTAGCGCGGGTTTATACCCCTCGCTACTGCTACTTACTAGTAGCGCGGGTTTTTACCCCTCGCTACTACTAACTTGATAGTAGTAGCGCGGGTTTTTAACCCTCGCTACTACTAAGCGGTCTCTACCGTGCCCCCCGAGACATGCCATTGAAGGAAATATGCCCTAGAGGCAATAATAAAGTTATTATTTATTTCCTTATTTCATGATAAATGTTTATTATTCATGCTAGAATTGTATTAACCGGAAACTTAGTACATGTGTGAATACATAGACAAACATAATGTCACTAGTATGCCTGTACTTGACTAGCTCGTTGAATCAAAGATGGTTAAGTTTCCTAGCCATAGACATGATGTCTATCTAAGTGGGAGTTCTTAAGTAATATCATGAATTGAACTTTAATTTATCATAAACTTAGTTCTGATAGTATTTTGCAAATAATGTTGTAGATCAATAGCTCGTGTTTTTGCTTCCCTATGTTTTATATGTGTTCCTAGAGAAAACTAAGTTGAAAGATGATAGTAGAAATGATACGGACTGTGTCCGTGATCTGAGGTTTATCCTCATTGCTGCACAGAAGAATTATGTCCTTGATGCACCGCTAGGTGACAGACCTATTGCAAGAGCAGATGCAGAAGTTATGAACGTTTGGCTAGTTCAATATGATGACTACTTGATAGTTTAGTGCACCATGCTTAACGGCTTAGAATCGGGACTTCAAAGATGTTTTGAACGTCATGGACCATATGAGATGTTCCAAGAGTTGAAGTTAATATTTCAAGCAAATACCCGAGTTGAGAGATATGAAGTCTCCAACAAGTTCTATTGCTAAAAGATGGAGGAGAATTGCTCAACTAGTGAGCATGTGCTCAGATTGTCTGGGTACTACAATCGCTTGAATCAAGTGGGAGTTAATCTTCCAGATAAGATAGTGATTGACAGAGTTCTCTAGTCACCATCACCAATTTACTACAACTTCGTGATGAACTACAGCATGCAAGGGATGACGAAAACGATTCCTGAGCTTTTCGTGATGTTGAAATCGACGAAGGTAGAAATCAACAAAGAGCATCAAGTGTTGATGATTGACAAGACCACTAGTTTCAAGAAAAGGGCAAAGGGAAATAAAGGGAATTTCAAGTAGAATGGCAAGCAAGTTGTCACTCCCGTGAAAGAGCCCAAAGCTGGACCAAGGCCTGAAACTGAGTGCTTGTACTACAAAGGAAATGGTCACTAGAAGCGGAAATGCCCTGAATATTTGGTAGATAAGAAGGATGGCAAAGTGAACAAGGGTATATTTGATATACAGGTTATTGATGTGTACCTTACTAGTGTTTATAGTAACCCCTGGGTATTTGGTACTTGTTCGGTTGCTAAGATTAGTAACTCAAAACAGGAATTACAGAAGAAACATAGACTAGTTGAGGGTGAAGTGACGATGTGTGTTGGAAGTGGTTCCAAGATTGATATGATCATCATCGCACACTCCCTATACTTTCAGGATTAGTGTTAAACCTAAATAAATGTTATTTGGCGTTTGCGTTGAGCATGAATATGATTTGAACATGTTTATTGCAATACGGTTATTCATTTAAAGTCAGAGAATAATTGTTGTTCTGTTTACATGAATAAAACCTTCGATGGTCATACACCAAATGAAAATAGTTTGTTGGATCTCGATCCTAGTGATACACATATTCATAATATTGATGCCAAAAGATGCAAAGTTGATAATGATAGTGCAACTTATTTGTGGCACTGCCGTTTGGGTCATATCAGTATAAAGCGCATGAAGAAACTCCGTAAAGATGGATTTTTGGAATCACTTGGTTATGAATCATTTGATGCTTGCGAACCGTGCCTTTTGGGAAAGATGACTAAAACTCCATTCTCCGGAACAATGGAATGAGCTACTGACTTGTTGGAAATAATACATACTGATGTATGTGGTCCAATGAGTGTTGATGCTCGTGGCGGGTATCATTATTTTCTAACCTTCACAGATGATTTGAGTATATATGAGTATATCTACTTAATGAAGCACAAGTCTGAAACATTTGAAAAGTTCAAAGAATTTCATAGTGAAGTGGAGAATCATCGTAACAAGAAAATAAATTTTCTACAATCTGATCGTAGAGGAGAATATTTGAGTTACGGTTTGGCATTCATTTTAAAACAATGTGGAATAGTTTCACAACTCACGCCACATGGAACACCACAGCATAATGGTGTGTGCGAATATCGTAACCGCACTTTATTGGATATGGTGCGATCTATGATGTACCTTACCGATTTACCACTATTGTTTTGGGGTTATGCATTAGAGATAGCTGCATTCACTTTAAATAGGGCACCATCAAAATCCGTTGAGACGATGTCTTATGAACTGTGGTTTGGCAAGAAACCAAAGTTGTCATTTCTTAAAGTTTGGGGCTATGATGCTTATATGAAAAGGTTTCAACCTGATAAGCTCGAACCCAAATCGGAGAAGTGCGTCTTCATAGAATACCCAAAGGAAACTGTTGGGTACACCTTCTGTCATAGATCCGAAGGCAAGATATTCCTTGTTAAGATGGATCCTTTCTAGAGAAGGAGTTTCTCTCTAAAGAAGTGAGTGGGAGGAAAGTAGATCTTGGTAAGGTAATTGTACCTTCTCCCGAATTGGAAAGTAGTTCATCACAGAAATCAGTTCTAGTGATTCCTACACCAATTAGTGAGGAAGCTAATGATGATGATCATGAAACTTCAGATTAAATTACTACAGAACCTCGTAGGTCTTCCAAAGTACAGTCTGCACCAGAGTGGTACGGTAATCCTGTTCTGGAAGTCATGTTACTAGACCATGATGAACCTACGAACTATGAGGAAGCGATGATGAGCCCAGATTCCGCAAAATGGCTTGAGGCCATGAAATCTGAGATGGGATCCATGTATGAGAACAAAGTGTGGACTTTGGTGGAGTTGCCCGATGATCGGCAAGCCATATTGTATAAATGGATTTTCAAGAGGAAGACAGACGCTGATAGTAGTGTTACTATCTACAAAGCTAGACTTGTCGAAAAAGGTTTTTGACAAAGTTCAAGGTGTTGACTCCGATGCGATTTTCTCACTCGTAGCGATGCTTAAGTCTGTCCAAATCATGTTAGCAGTTGCCACATTTTATGAAATCTGGCAAATGGATGTCAAAACTACATTCCTTGATGGATTTATTAAAGAAGAGTTGTATATGATGCAACTAGAAGGTTTTGTCAATCCTAAAGGTGCTAACAAAGTGTGCAAGCTCCAGTGATCCATCTATGGACTGGTGCAAGCATCTCGGAGTTGGAATATATGCTTTGATGAGTTGATCAAAGCATATAGTATTATACAGACTTGCGGTGAAGCCTGTATTTGCAGGAAAGTGAGTGGGAGCACTACAACCTTTCTGATAAGTATATGTGAATGACATATTGTTGATCAGAAATAATGTAGAATTTTCTAGAAACCATAAAAGGATACTTGAATAAGAGTTTTTCAAATACCTCGGTGAAGCTGCTTACACATTGAGCATCAACATCTATAGAGATAGATCAAGACGCTTGATAAGATTTTTCAATGAGTACATACCTTGATAAGATTTTGAAGTAGTTCAAAATGGAACAGTCAAAGAAGGAGTTCTTGCCTATGTTGCAAGGTGTGAAGTTGAGTAAGACTCAAAACCCGACCATGGCAGAGAATAGAAAGAGAATGAAAAAGTCATTCCCTATGCCTTAGTCATAGGTTCTATAAAGTATGCTATGTTGTGTGCCAGACCTATTGTATACCTTGCTCTAAGTTTGGCAAGGGAGTACAATTTTGATCTAAGAGTAGATCACTAGATAGCGGTCAAGAATATCCTTAGTGAGGACTAAGGAAATACTTCTCGATTATGGAGGTGATAAAAGAGCCCGTCGTAAAGAGTTACATCGGTGCAAGCTTTTACACCAATCCAGATGACTCTATGTCTCAATCTGGGTACATATTGAAAGTGGGAGCAATTAGCTAGAGTAGCTCCGTGCAGAGCATTGTAGACATAGAATATTTTGCAAAATACATACGGCTCTAAATTTCACAGGCCCGTTGACTAAACTTCTCACATGAGCAAAACATGATCATACCTTAGTACTCTTTGGGTGTTAATCACGTAGCAATGTGAACTAGATTATTGACCCTAGTAAACCCTTTGGGTGTTGGTCACATGACGATGTGAACTATGGGTGTTAATCATATACAGATATGAATATTGGTGTGTTAAATCGCATGATGATGTGAACTAGATTATTGACTCTAGTGCAAGTGGGAGACTGAAGGAAATATGGCCTAGAGGCAATAATAAAGTTATTATTTATTTCCTTATTTCATGATAAATGTTTATTATTCATGCTAGAATTGTATTAACCGGAAACTTAGTACATGTGTGAATACATAGACAAACATAATGTCACTAGTATGCCTCTACTTGACTAGCTCGTTGAATCAAAGATGGTTAAGTTTCCTAGCCATAGACATGAGTTGTCATTTGATTAATGGGATCACATCATTAGAGAATGATGTGATTGACTTGACCCATTCCGTTAGCTTAGCACTTGATCGTTTAGTATGTTGCTATTGCTTTCTTCATGACTTATACATGTTCCTATGACTATGAGATTATGCAACTCCCGTTTACCGGAGGAACACTTTGTGTGCTACCAAATGTCACAATGTAACTAGCTGATTATAAAGGAGCTCTACAGGTGTCTCCGAAGGTACTTGTTGAGTTGGCGTATTTCGAGATTAGGATTTGTCACTCCGATTGTCGGAGAGGTATCTCTGGGCCCTCTCGGTAATGCACATCACTATAAGCCTTGCAAGAAATGTGACTAATGAGTTAGTTGCGGAATGATGCATTACAGAATGAGTAAAGAGACTTGCCGGTAACGAGATTGAACTAGATATGGTGACACCGACAATCGAATCTCGGGCAAGTAACATACCGATGACAAAGGGAACAACGTATGTTGTTATGCGGTTTGACCGATAAGGATCTTCGTAGAATATGTGGGAGCCAATATGAGCATCCAAGTTCCGCTATTGGTTATTGACCGGAGACGTGTCTCGGTCATTGATAACCCACAAGTGTAGGGGATCGCAACAGCTTTCGAGGGTAAAGTATTCAACCCAAATTTATTGATTCAACACAAGGGGAACCAAAGAATATTCTTGAGTATTAGCAGTTGAGTTGTCAATTCAACCACACCTGGATAACTTAGTATCTGCAGCAAAGTATTTAGTAGCAAAATTGGTATGATAATAAAGGTAACGGTAGCAAAAGTAAAGATAAATGTTTTTGGGTTTTTGTAGTAGTTGTAATAGTAGCAACGGAAAAGTAAATAAGCGAAAAACAATATATATGAAAAGCTCGTAGGCAATGGATCAGTGATGGATAATTATGCCGGATGCGATTCCTCATGCAATAGTTATAACATAGGGTGATATAGAACTAGCTCCAATTCATCAATGTAATGTAGGCATGTATTCCGTAAATAGTCATACGTGCTTATGGAAAAGAACTTGCATGACATCTTTTGACCTACCCTCCCGTGGCAGCGGGGTCCTAGCGGAAACTAAGGGATATTAAGGCCTCCTTTTAATAGAGAACCGGAACAAAGCATTGGCACATAGTGAATACATGAAGTCCTCAAACTACGGTCATCACCGAGAAGTATCCCGATTATTGTCACTTCGGGGTTGTCGGATCATAACACATAATAGGTGACTATAGACTTGCAAGATAGGATCAAGAACACACATATATTCATGAAAACATAATAGGTTCAGATCTGAAATCATGGCACTCGGGCCCTAGTGACAAGCATTAAGCATAGCAAAGTCATAGCAACATCAATCTCAGAACATAGTGGATACTAGGGATCAAACCCTAACAAAACTAACTTGATTACATGGTAAATCTCATCCAACCCATCACCGTCCAGCAAGCCTATGATGAAATTACTCATGCATGGCGGTGAGCATCATGAAATTGGTGGAGGATGGTTGATGATGACGACGGTGACGAATCCCCCTCTCTGGAGCCCCGAATAGACTCCAGATCAGCCCTCCCGAGAGAGATTAGGGCTTGGCGGCGGCTCCGTGTCATAAAACGCGATGAAACTTTCTCTCTGATTTTTTTCTCTCCGGACGTGAATATATGGAGTTGGAGTTGACGTCGGTGGAGGTCCAAGGGGCCCACGAGATAGGAGGCCGCACCCTAGGAGGGGCGGGCCCCCTTGTCTCGTGGACAGCCTGTGGGCCCCCTGGCATTGATTCTTTCGCCAAAAATTCTTATTAATTCCAAAAAGTGCCTCCGTGGATTTCCAGGACATTCCGAGAACTTTTCCTTTCTACACATAAAACAACATCATGGTTGTTCTGCTGAAAACAGCGTCAGTCCGGGTTAGTTTCATTCAAATCATGCAAGTTAGAGTCCAAAACAAGGGCAAAAGTGTTTGGAAAATTAGATAAGTTGGAGATGTATCAGTCATGTCTAGATAGATCTCAAACCCGTAGGGTCCGCACGCTTAACGTTCGGTGACGATTTATATTATGAGTTATGTGTTTTGATGTACCTAAGGTAGTTCGGAGTCCCATATGAGATCGAGGACATGACGAGGAGTCTCGAAATGGTTGAGACGTAAAGATCGATATATTAGACGACTATATTCGGACATCGGAAAGGTTCCGAGTGTTCTAGGGGGAGGGGTTGCGCCCCCTCCTTCCTTCTCTTCTCTTTTCCCTTTCCTTGACTCCTACTCCTACTATTTGGAAGGGGGGAATCCTACTCCCGGTGGGAGTAGGACTCCTCCAGGGCGTGCCATAGGAGGGCTGGCCCTCCCCCCTCCTCCACTCCTTCATATATGAGGGCAGGGGGCACCCCATGGACACACAAGTTGATTTGTTGATCTCTCCCAGCCGTGTGCGGTGCCCCCCTCCACCATATCCCACCTGGGTAATATCGTAGCGGTGCTTAGGCGAAGCCCTGCGTCGGTAGCATCATCGACACCGTCATCACACCGCCGTGCTGACGGAACTATCCCGCAAAGCTCTGCTGGATTAGAGTTCGTGGGACGTCATCGAGCTGAACATGTGCTGAATTCGAAGGTGTCGTACGTTCGGTACTTGGATCGGTCGGATCGTGAAGACGTACGGCTACATCAACCGCGTTGTGATAACGCTTCTGCTTTCGGTCTACGAGGGTACGTGGATAACACTCTCCCCTCTCGTTGCTATGCATCACCATGATCTTGCGTGTGCGTAGGAATTTTTTTGAAATTACTACGTTCTCCAACAGCCATAGTAGTAGCGAGGGGTATAAACCCGTGCTACTACTAAGTTGATAGTAGTAGCGCCGTTTTGTACCCCTCGCTACTAAGTATGAGGTAGGTGAAGTCCCCATATCCTTGGCCGAATCCCTATCTGTTGGGGAACGTAGCAGAAATTCAAAATTTTCCTACGTGTCACCAAGATCTATCTATGGAGAAACCAACAACGAGGGGAACGAGAGTGCATCTACATACCCTTGTAGGTCGCTAAGCGGAAGCGTTCAAGAGAACGGGGTTGAAGGAGTCGTACTCGTCGTGATCCAAATCACCGGAGATCCTAGTGCCGAACGGACGGCACCTCTGCGTTCAACACACGTACAGCCCGGTGACGTCTCACATGCCTTGATCCAGCAAGGAGAGAGGGAGAGGTTGAGGAAGACTCCATCCAGCAGCAGCACAACGGCGTGGTGGTGATGGAGGAACGTGGCAATCCTGCAGGGCTTCGCCAAGCACCGCGAGAGAGGAGAAGGGAGAGAGGTAGGGCTGCGCCTGGGAGAGGTGAAACTCATCTATTGGCAGCCCCAAAACTCTCAAGTATATATAGGGGAGAGGGAGGGGGTGCGCCCCCTCTAGGGTTTCCACCCCAAGGGGTGCGGCAGCCCCAATCCCATCTAAGGGTGGCGGCCAAGGGGGGAGAGGGGGGAAACTTGCCCCCCAAGTTAGGTGGAAGCACCCCCTCCCCAAACCCTAGGCGCCTTGGGCCCTTGTGGGGGGGGCGCACCAGCCCACCTGGGGCTGGTCCCCTCCCACACTTGGCCCATGCAGCCCTCCGGGGCCGGTGGCCCCACTTGGTGGACCCCTGGGACCCTGCCCGGTGGTCCCGGTACGTTACCGATAAAACCCAAAACTTTTCCGGTGACCAAAACAGGACTTCCCATATATAAATCTTTACCTCCGGACCATTTCGGAACTCCTCGTGACGTCCGGGATCTCATCCGGGACTCCGAACAACATTTGGTAACCACATACAAACTTCCTTTATAACCCTAGCGTCATCGAACCTTAAGTGTGTAGACCCTACGGGTTTGGGAACCATGCAGACATGACCGAGACGTTCTCCGGTCAATAACCAACAGTGAGATCTGGATACCCATGTTGGCTCCCACATGTTCCACGATGATCTCATCGGATGAACCACGATGTCAAGGACTCAATCGATCCCGTATACAATTCCCTTTGTCTAGCGGTATTGTACTTGCCCGAGATTCGATCGTCGGTATCCCGATACCTTGTTCAATCTCGTTACCGGCAAGTCTCTTTACTCGTTCCGTAATACATCATCCCGTGATCAACCCTTTGGTCACATTGCGCACATTATGATGATGTCCTACCGAGTGGGCCCAGAGATACCTCTCCGTTTACACGGAGTGACAAATCCCAGTCTTGATTCGTGCCAACCCAATAGACACTTCCGGAGATACCTGTAGTGCACCTTTATAGCCACCCAGTTACGTTGTGACGTTTGGTACACCCAAAGCATTCCTACGGTATCCGGGAGTTGCACAATCTCATGGTCTAAGGAAAAGATACTTGACATTAGAAAAGCTTTAGCATACGAACTACACGATCTTTGTGCTAGGCTTAGGATTGGGTCTTGTCCATCACATCATTCTCCTAATGATGTGATCCCGTTATCAACGACATCCAATGTCCATGGTCAGGAAACCGTAACCATCTATTGATCAACGAGCTAGTCAACTAGAGGCTTACTATGGACATGGTGTTGTCTATGTACCCACACATGTATCTGAGTTTCCTATCAATACAATTATAGCATGGATAATAAACGATTATCATGAACAAGGAAATATAATAATAATAACCAATTTATTATTGCCTCTAGGGCATATTTCCAACAGTCTCCCACTTGCACTAGAGTCAATAATCTAGTTCACATCGCTATGTGATTAACACTGATAGGTCACATCGCCATGTGATCAACATCCAAAGAGTTTACTAGTGTCACTAAACTAGTTCACATCACCATGTGATTAAGACTCAATGAGTTCTGGGGTTTGATCATGTTTTGCTTGTGAGAGAGGTTTTATAGTCAACGATTCTGCAACATTCAGATCCGTATGTACTTCGCAATTCTCTATGTCATATTGTAAATGCTACTTCCACGCTCCACTTGAAGCTATTCCAAATGGTTGCTCCACTATACGTATCTGGTTTGCTACTCAGAATCATTCGGATAGGTGTTAAATCTTGCATCGACGTAACCCTTTACGCTGGACTCTTTATCACCTCCATAATCGAGAAACATTTCCTTATTCTTCTAAGGATAATTTTGACCGCTGTCCAATGATCCGTTCCTGGATCATTCTTGTACCCCTTGACTGACTCATGGCAAGGCACACTTCCGGTGCGGTACACAGCAGAGCATACTATAGAGCCTATGTCTGAAGTGTAGGGGACGGCCTTCGTCCTTTATCTCTCTTCTGCCGTGGTCGAGCTTTAACTCTTAACTTCATACCTTACAACTCAGGCAAGAACTCCTTCTTTGACTGATCCATCTTGAACACCTTCAAGATCATGTCAAGGTATGTGCTCATTTGAAAGTACCATTTAGCGTTTTTGATCTATTCTCATAGATCTTGATGCTCAATGTTCAAGTAGCTTAATCCAGGTTTTTCATTGAAAAACACTTTTCAAATAACCCTATATGCTTTCCAGAAATTCTACATCATTTCTGATCAACAATATGTCAACAACATATACTCATGAGAAATTATATTGCTCCCACTCACTTCTTTGGAAATACAAGTTTCTCATGAACTTTGTATAAACCCAAAATCTTTGATCATCTCATCAAAGCGCACATTCCAACTCCAAGATGCTTACTCCAGTCCTTAGAAGGATTGCTGGAGCCAGCATACCTTTTAGCATCCCTAGGATCGACAAAAACTTTCTGATTGTATCACATACAACCTTTCCATACGAAGACTGGTAAGGAAACTCGTTTTGACATCCATCTGCCAGATTTCATAAATGCAGCTAATGCTAACATGAATCCGATGGACTTAAGCATCGCTACGGATGAGAAAATCTCATCGTAGTCAACTCCTTGAACTTGTGAAAAACTCTTCGCCACAAGTCGAGCTTCATAGACGGTGACATTACCGTCCACGTCCGTCTTCTTCTTAAAGATCCATTTATCTCAATGGCTTGCCGATCATTGGGCAAGTCCACCAAAGTTCTGATACATGGATCCTATCTCGGATTTCATGGCTTCTAACCATTTGTCAGAATTTGGGCCCACCATCGCTTCTCCATAGCTCGTAGGTTCATTGTTGTCTAGCAACATGACCTTCAAGACAGGATCACCGTACCACTCCAAAGCAGTACGCGTCCTTGTCGTCCTACGAGGTTTGGTAGTGACTTAATCCGAAGCTTCACGATCAATATCATAAGCTTCCACTTCAATTGGTGTAGGTGCCACGGGAACAACTTCCTGTGCCCTGCTACACACTGGTTGAAGTGATGGTTCAATAACCTCATCAAGTCTCAACTATCCTCCCACTCAATTCTCGAGACAAACCTTTCCTCGAGAAAGGACCCGATTCAAGAAACAATCCCTATTGCTTTCGGATCTGAATTAGGAGGTATACCCAAATGTTTTGGGTGTCCTATGAAGATGCATTTTATCCGCTTTGGGTTCGAGCTTATCAATGTGAAACTTTTTCACATAAGCTTCGCAGCCCCAAACTTTTAAGGAACGACAACTTAGGTTTCTCCAAACCATAGTTCAAACGGTGTTGTCTCAACGGAATTACGTGGTGCCCTATAAAGTGAGTGTGGTTGTCTCTAATGCCTAACCCATGAACGATAGTGGTAATTCGACAAGAGACATCATGGTACGCACCATATCCAATAGGGTACAACTATGATGTTCGGACACACCATCACACTATGGTGTTCCAGGCGGTATTAATTGTGAAAACATTTCCACAATGTCTTAATTGCGTGCCAAAGCTTGTAACTTAGATACTCATCTCTATGATCATATCATAGACATTTTATCCTCTTGTCACAATGATCTTCAACTTCACTCTGAAATTACTTGAACCATTCAATAATTCAGACTTGTGTTTCATCAAGTAAATATACTCAACATCTACTCGAATCATCTGTGAAGTTAGAACATAACGATATTCACCGCGTGCCTCAACACTCATTGGACTGCACACATCCAAATGTGTTACTTCCAACAAGTTGCTATCTTGTTCCATCTTACTGAAAACGAGGCTTTTCAGTCATCTTGCCCATGTGGTATGATTTGCATATCTCAAGTGATTCAAAATCAAGTGAGTCCAAACGATCCATCTGCATGGAGTTTCTTCATGCATATACACCAATAGACATGGTTCACATGTCTCAAACTTTTCAAAAAACGAGTGAGTCCAAAGATCCATCAACATGGAGCTTCTTCATGCGTTTTATACCAATATGACTTACATGGCAGTGCCACAAGTAGGTGGTACTATCATTACTATCTTATATCTTTTGGCATGAAAATGTGTATCACTATGATCGAGATTCAATAAACCATTCCTTTTAGGTGCAATAACATTGAAGGTATTATTCAAATAAATAGAGTAACCATTATTCTCCTTAAATGAATAACCGTATTGCGATAGACATAATCCAATCATGTCTATGCTCAACGCAAACACCAAATAATAATTATTTTAACACCAATCTCGATGGTAGAGGGAGCGTGTGATGCTTGATCACATCAACCTTGGAAACACTTCCAACACATATCGTCAGCTCACCTTTAGCTAGTCTCCGTTTGTTCCGTAGCTTTTATTTCGAGTTACTAACACTTAGCAACCGAACCGGTATCTAATACCCTGGTGCTACTAGGAGTACTAGTAAAGTACACATTAACATAATTTATATCCAATATACTTCTATTAACCTTGCCTGCCTTCTTATCTACCAGGTATCTAGGGTGGTTCTGCTTCAGTGTCCGTTCCTCTCATTACAGAAGCACTCAGTCTCGGGTTTGGGTTCAACCTTGGGTTTCTTCACTCGAGCAGCAACTGATTTGTCGTTTCATGAAGTACCCCTTGTTGCCCTTGCCCTTCCTGAAACTAGTGGTTTCACCAACCATCAACAATTGATGCTCCTTCTTGATTTCTACTTTCGCGGTGTCAAACATCGCGAATACCTCAAGGATCATCATATCTATCCCTGATATGTTATAGTTCATCACGAAGCTCTAGCAGCTTGGTGGCAATGACTTTGGAGAAACATCACTATCTCATCTGGAAGATCAACTCCCACTCGATTCAAGTGATTGTTGCACTTAGACAATCTAAGCACAAGCTCAACGATTGAGCTTTTCTCCCTTAGTTTGCAGGCTAAGAAAATCGTTGGAGGTCTTATACCTCTTGACGTGGGCACGAGCCTGAAATCCCAATTTCAGCCCTCGAAACATCTCATATGTTCCGCGACGTTTCGGAAAACGTCTTTGGTGCCTCAATTCTAAACCGTTTAACTGAACTATCACGTAGTTATCAAAACGTGTATGTCCGATGTTCGCAACATCCACAAACGACGTTTGGGGTTCAGCACACTGAGCGTTGCATTAAGGACATAAGCATTCTACTGTCCGCATAATCGCTACTGTCAACTTTCAACTATATTTTCTCTAGGAACATATCTAAACAGTGGAACTAAAATGCGAGCTTACGACATAATTTGCAAAGATCTTTTGACTATGTTCAGGATAATTAAGTTCATCTTATGAACTCCCACTCAGATAGACATCCCTCTAGTCATTTAAGTGATTACATGATCCGAGTCAACTAGGTCGTGTCCGATCATCACGTGAGACGGACTAGTCATCATCGGTGAACATCTTCATGTTGATCGTATCTACTATACGACTCATGCTCGAGCTTTCGGTCTCTTGTGTTCCGAGGCCATGTCTGTACATGCTAGGCTCGTCAAGTTAACCTAAGTGTTTCACGTGTGTAAATCTGGCTTACACCCGTTGTATGTGAACGTAAGAATCTATCACACCCGATCATCACGTGGTGCTTCAAAACGACGAACTTTCGCAACGGTGCACAGTTAGGGGGAACACTTTCTTGAAATTTTAATGAGGGATCATCTTATTTACTACCGTCGTTCTAAGCAAACAAGATGCATAAACATGATAAACATCACATGCAATAAAAAAGTGACATGATATGGCCAATATCATTTTGCTCCTTTTGATCTCCATCTTTGGGGCTCCATGATCATCATCGTCACCGGCATGACACCATGATCTCCATCATCATGATCTCCATCATCATGATCTCCATCATCGTGCCTCCATGAAGTTGTCTTGCCAACTCATTACTTCTACTACTATGGCTACCGGTTAGCAATAAAGTAAAGTAATTACATGGCGTTGTTCAATGACACGCAGGTCATACAATAAATAAAGACAACTCCTATGGCTCCTGCGGGTTGTCATACTCATCGACATGCAAGTCGTGATTCCTATTACAAGAACATGATCAATCTCATACATCACATATCATTCATCACATTCTTCTTGGCCATATCACATCACATAGCATACCCTGCAAAAACAAGTTAGACGTCCTCTAATTGTTGTTTGCATGTTTTACGTGGCTGCTATGGGTTTCTAGCAAGAACGTTTCTTACCTACGCAAAAACCACAACGTGATATGTCAATTGCTATTTACCCTTCATAAGGACCCTTTTCATCGAATCCGATCCGACTAAAGTGGGAGAGACTGGCACCCGCTAGCCACCTTATGCAACAAGTGCATGTCAGTCGGTGGAACCTGTCTCACGTAAGAGTACGTGTAAGGTCGGTCCGGGCCGCTTCATCCCACAATACCGTCGAAATAAGATTCGACTAGTAACGGTAAGCATATTGAACAAAATCAACGCCCACAACTACTTTGTGTTCTACTCGTGCAAAGAATCTACGCAATAGACCTAGCTCATGATGCCACTGTTGGGGAATGTAGTAAAAATTCAAAATTTTCCTACGTGTCACCAAGATCTATCTATGGAGAAACCAGCAACGAGGGGAAGGAGAGTGCATCTACATACCCTTGTAGATCGCTAAGCGGAAGCGTTCAAGAGAACGGGGTTGAAGGGGTCGTACTCGTCGTGATCCAAATCACCGGAGATCCTAGTGTCGAATGGACGGCACCTCCGCGTTCAACACACGTACAGCCCGGTGACGTCTCCCATGCCTTGATCCAGCAAGGAGAGAGGGAGAGGTTAAGGAAGACTCCATCCAGCAGCAGCACAACGGGGTGGTGGTGATGGAGGAACGTGGCAATCCTGCAGGGCTTTGCCAAGCACCGCGAGAGAGGAGAAGGGAGAGAGGTAGGGCTGTGCCTGGGAGAGGTGAAACTCATCTATTGGCAGCCCCAAAACCCTCAAGTATATATAGGGGAGAGGGAGGGGTGCGCCCCCTCTAGGGTTTCCACCCCAAGGGGTGCGGCAGCCCCAATCCCATCTAAGGGTGGCGGCCAAGGGGGGAGAGGGGGGAAACTTGCCCCCCAAGTTAGGTGGAAGCACCCCCACCCCAAACCCTAGGCGCCTTGGGCCCTTGTGGGGGGGGTGCACCAGCCCACCTGGGGCTGGTCCCCTCCCACACTTGGCCCATGCAGCCATCCGGGGCCGGTGGCCCCACTTGGTGGACCCCAGGGACCCTCCCGGTGGTCCCGGTACGTTACCGATAAAACCCGAAACTTTTCCGGTGACCAAAACAGGACTTCCCATATATAAATCTTTACCTCCGGACCATTCCAGAACTCCTCGTGTCGTCCGGGATCTCATCCGGGACTCCAAACAACATTCGGTAACCACATACAAACTTCCTTTATAACCCTAGCATCATCGAACCTTAAGTGTGTAGACCCTACGGGTTCGGGAACCATGCAGACATGACCGAGACGTTCTCCGGTCAATAACCAACAGCGGGGTCTGGATACCCATGTTGGCTCCCACATGTTCCACGATGATCTCATCGGATGAACCACGAGGTCAAGGACTCAATCGATCCTGTATACAATTCCCTATGTCTAGCGGTATTGTACTTGCCCGAGATTCGATCGTCGGTATCCCGATACCTTGTTCAATCTCGTTACCGGCAAGTCTCTTTACTTGTTCCGTAATACATCATCCCGTGATCAACCCTTTGGTCACATTGTGCACATTATGATGATGTCCTACCGAGTGGGCCCAGAGATACCTCTCCGTTTACACGGAGTGACAAATCCCAGTCTCGATTCGTGCCAACCCAATAGACACTTTCGGAGATACCTGTAATGCACCTTTATAGCCACCCAGTTACGTTGTGACGTTTGGTACACCCAAAGCATTCCTACGGTATCCGGGAGTTGCACAATCTCATGGTCTAAGGAAAAGATACTTGGCATTAGAAAAGCTTTAGCATACGAACTACACGATCTTTGTGCTAGGCTTAGGATTGGGTCTTGTCCATCACATCATTCTCCTAATGATGTGATCCCGTTATCAACGACATCCAATGTCCATGGTCAGGAAACCTTAACCATCTATTGATCAACGAGCTAGTCAACTAGAGGCTTACTAGGGACATGGTGTTGTCTATGTACCCACACATGTATCTGAGTTTCCTATCAATACAATTATAGCATGGCTAATAAACGATCATCATGAACAAGGAAATATAATAATAATAACCAATTTATTATTGCCTCTAGGGCATATTTCCAACACCATCTCCTCCCCCAAATCCCACCTCTCTTCCGCCACTCTCTCCTCTCTCTTTCCATACGCTCTCACAAGGACCTCTTGCCCATGCGCCCCTCCTCCTCCATGGCATCGAAAGAGGTCGCCGCCTCGCCCCACCGGCGTCTAGGAGCTCGCCGGTCTTCCACCGATGTCTAGGAGGCCGTCGCCCCGTGCCACCACACCGGAGCACCTCACCACCGGTGACTAGCTCCACTGCTCCCTCCATCACCTTCCTCTGTCCCTCGGTTTTCCTTTTGTGTCTCTCCCTCTGGTTTGACTCACCCTCCCATGTGCATGCCCATGTAGTTCGTTGCCATGGACGACCAGGAGCTATCTGGCATGGTCGGGAAGAGGAGCCCCACGCCGCTGCCTAGCTCTTCCATATAAACGGCCCTCTCCAATAGCCATCGCCGGATCTGGTCTGCCGCTGTCCGTTCATGCCTCCGGCGTCCCCAACCGTCGCTAGATCGAACCACTGCTGCCATTGACAACACGCATGGGATCGAGATTATTTTTTTGTTTTTGAAAGTAATAGCAGTAGCGCGGGGTATAAGACCCGCTACATACAGATAATTAGCAGTAGCTCTGTCTGCAATGCACGCTACAGCTAACCATGTGTAGCAGTAGCGCGTGTCAACACGCGCTACTGCTACAAGTTAGTTGTGGTGCCGTATCAGTAGTGCGGGCACCCGCGCTACTAATACACCCAAAACTTGCACTACTGCTAGGCTTTTCCCTAGTAGTGCTAACTCGATTACATGATGAATCTCATCCAACTCCTCACCAAACAGCAAGCCTACGAAGGAATTACTCACTCCCGGTGAGGAGCATCATGGAATTGGCGATGGAGAAGGGTTGGTGATGACGAAGATCGAAGATCCCCCTCTCCGGAGCCCCAAACGGACTCCAGACCTGGCCTCCCGATGAAGAACAGGAGGTGGTGGCGGTTCCATCTTGTGAAACGCGACAATTCTTTCTCCCTAATTTTTTTCTCTGGGAATATGATTTTGTAGCATCGGAGATAGGGTCAGCGGGCCACCAGGTGGGGACAACCCACCTGCACGCGCCAGGAGGGGGCGCGCCCTAGTGGGTTGTGCCCACCCAGGTGCGCCCCTCCGGTGGTTCTTAGCTCCAGTATTTTTCATTTATTCTGAAATAAATCTCCAAAAAGTTTCGTTCATTTTGAAAACTTTTATTTCTGCACAAAAACAACACCATGGTAGATCTGCTGAAAACATCCTTAGTCCGGGTTAGTTTCATTCAAATCATGCAAAATAGAGTCCAAAACAAAGGGCAAAAGCATAGGAAAAGTATATACGACAGAGACGTATCAGGCTCGCACAACAGTAGTAGCAGCAGCCGGGGTACGGAGGGCGCCACGCCAACTCCATCCCTCCCCGCCCTAGACCACCAGCGCCAACCCGTGGACCGGCGTGGTTCATGCCTACCACATGCCGGTCCTGTGGGCCACCGCTCCGGGTCTTCTCGGCCACCGCCCTACCGTCCCACAGGCGTACCTAGCGGCGCTCTACCAGGCGAGCGCAGGTGGCTACCCGACGCCCCGACTACACCGGCGGTAGGTGGCCACCCACCGGCACCATGGGTTCCGGCCCTCCTCGTTGCGTTGCACTCGTCGCGTCACCCAACACCTACGATGGAGGAGGTACCGGTACATGGACACGGGGGCTACTGCCCACATGACAGCTCATCCTGGTAACCTAATCTCATCCTCTCCGGTTAACTCCTCCACCCGTATCACCCTCGGTGATCGTACTTCCTTGCCTATTACTCATGTCGTTCATAGCTTATTTCCGTCTAATTTCGTGCCAGTAACTATGTCTAACATTCTTGTTTCACCTGATCTAGTCAAAAAAATGTCTCCGTTCGTCGTCTTGCTCGTGAAAATCCCATTGCCGTTGAATTTGATAACATTGGTTTTTCTGTGAAGGATGCCCGTTCCCGGATGGTTCTTCACTGATGTGACAGCCCCGATGAGCTGTACCCGGTGAACTCCACCTCCGCCTCCACCACCGTTCCTCCAGTAGCCCTCTCCCCCAATGTCGACCTTTGGCATGCACGTTTGGGTCACCCAACTCTGCTGTCGTTTGTCAAATTCTTAGGAGTTTTTCATTTTCATGTAATAAGCTCGATGAGCACACTTGTCATGCTTGTCGTCTCGGCAAGCACGTTCGTCTTCCCTTAGTGCGTCGACAACTATTTCCACTTTTTCGTTTCAGTTACTTCATAGTGATGTATGGACATCTCCATCACAAGACCCATCCTGACGGTTCTTGTCGTGGTTCTAAGTCTGACAATAAGTATAGGGGGTACGAATGAGGAGGCAAGGTCCTAGCTACAGTGAGATTGAACACAAGTGTTTACAAGTTCTGGCCCCTCTCAGAGGAGGTAAAAGCCCTACGTCTCGGTGCCCGGAGGCGGTCGACTGGATTATGGGAGTATGTGTTACAGGGGGTGCGAACCCTTGTGCCAGAGGAGGGGGCGGCTTATATAGAGTTCGCCAGGATCCCGGCCATCCCCCGTTACCAAGAGTTCAATGTACATAAAGATGGGCGTTACTGATAACGCCAACCATAAGTGCTTTTAATGACCTTAAAGACTACAGAGTGAATGCTTGACCGTTGCTGTTCTGAGTGTCTTCTGGTCTTCAGTAAGTCGAGTGGTTTCTTGTATGGTTGAGTGATTGACTAGTCGTGTGACAGGGGTACCCGAGTGATTGATTGGTCGAGTGGATTGCACTTGACGCCTTTATTGGGCACTCCTTGTTGTCCCTTGAGCTTCTTTGCTTCTAGGGTAGTGACCTTGGGTAGGACTAGTAAGCGTGCACGTGCAACGCACGTCTTTTAATTATAATATAAGAGCATTTACAATCGGAGTTAGCAAATCCGACCCCTAAATGCCCGCAGATATACCTGTCAGTATCCAGGCATAACCGTTTTGAGCCCATATTTGTCCGTCCATGCAATCATACTTATTGTCTCCTTTTACTCCCCCTATTTCTTTTTTATTACTCGGCATATAAGATTTTTCTAAAGTCAAACTTCATAAAGTTTGACCAATTTTATAAAAAGTAATATTACTATCTCCAATCCATATTACTTGTCTCAGATTTGTCTTGATACATACACATCAGATGCCTTGTGAGATTAATTTTCATATTGTATTACTTTAGTATTATATATATTGACGTATTTATGTATTAATTTGATCAAACTCTATGAAGTTTGACATCAAACAAATCACATATGCAGAGTAAAACGAACCGAAGGGGTATGTCTGGTCACTTGCATGGGTGGAGATGAAGAGAGAAAAAAAAGGTGGTCCAGGGTGGGCCATGTCCTACGTGACGGATTGACCAGGCCCGTCCACAAACGTTTTAGGAGAATTTGAGGAGGCCGGCTGTAGATGCTCCAACACATGTCTTTTAAAATTTATTTATTTTAAATCAAGTTTATTTTTATTTAGTTTTTCCACCTAAATAGGGTATTATGGGCCTAACGTATAAGCATGTGAGTGCAATGTATGATTTACACACGCGACAATTTTTAAAATTGACAAAGCATGGAAATATATTACTCCCTCCATTTCTAAATACTTGTCTTTCTAGAGATTTTAACAAATGGCTACATACGAAACAAAATGAGTAAATCTACACTTTAAAATATGTCTATATACATCCGTATGTGGTAATCCATTTAAAATCTCTAAAAAAACAAATATTTAGGAACGGAGGGAGTATTATTTGTTTCAAAATATACAATTCAGTCCTAGTTTGAAGCAACAATTAAAAAAAATTAAGCAACACTATACACTATTTATTCTCTGATAAAGGTCCACCTCTTTATGCGCATGGCATAGATATTGTTTGTCCCTTCACTGTCAGTAATATATATTTCCTATAGCTTCATCCTTATCAGACATATTTTATTCAACATAAAAATTATCCAAAAAACTTAATAATATTAAATTAAAATTTTAATGTCAATGGGTTCTTTATTTGATTATTTGATTCACAACCTAAGCACACCCTGACGGCCTGACTTCATAAAAAGATGACACCACTAACAAACACACACACAAACATACCCGTGGCCACACACACCACTGACACTCTCATCTTCCTGCCTCTCTTCCTCTCTCTCTCTCTCTCTCTCTCTCGCACGGACACACTAGAAGCAGCGCCACCGCCCTCCCGCCGCCGGCGCAGGGACCCTCCCCCTCCCTTGCTGCGTGCTGCTTCGGCAGGGACTGCCCCTCCCCTGCCTCCTCAGTCCCCACGGCTGTCGAGACGGACGCCCTTCCCTTCCCTATCCACCTCCGTTGGTGGAGGCGCAGAGTTTGCCTCCACCAGATCCTCTGTCGCGGACTCGTCGTGAGCGCTGGAGGGCTCTACAACGCCTACCTCCTCCTCCCGCGGGACAAGACGCAGAATCGGAGCGAGCGCCGGGGAGGACGCCCTGCTCCGATGGGTTGGGCGTGTCGCGAGCTTCGCCGTGTGGCCAAGTACGGCGTTCTCCAGAGTGGATGGTCGACGCCCTCCCCACCTCGCCCGTGACTGGTATTTCGTCATCCGCCCTTTGCTCGGTTCGGCTCTGTCCGACGCTGCCAGCGCCTTGAGGCCGCCGCCCTAGCCACAGCCCCACGCCTCGCTCCACGGCCGCCACAAGCCCATGCCTTGGCTGCTTTAGCTATTCTGCATAAGTGTGATCTAATAATCAGAAATGTTTTCATGTAATCAATTGCTCATGCAATTCTATAGGCTGTGGAAACTGCTCTTTTACACTGGTATGAATTGCAGTCTTAAGCTGGAGCTTATTTGTAGTTTATTCACAATGAGTTGGTACATACTATCTCTATATAATGCCATACCAATAAGGCATATTTGATTAGTCTTGTTTGGTCTGAAAATTCTACATAATATCTCTAGTTCTTTAATGCGGAAATGACATACCAATGAGTACTTGTAATTCTGGATGCTATAGCTAATTCTGGATTGTTGTATATCTGAACAATAGGTTTAGCTCTGACAGAAACAACTATGGGACAGGTACAACATGAAGTTGGGTTCTAGTCTTTTAGCTACAGTGCAGGTACATCTTCCTTGCTTAGTCTAATTGTGATTGTCAAATATTCCTTGTTGCTGATTTTTTTATGAAATCTTCTTGTGCATTATGTGAAGGGAAGCAAGCTTGGATTCACTGAATGATGTGTACACACCAAGTGCACCTCGCTTTCATAATAGCAAGCAACCCCATTCTGAGGTATGTTCTCTTCACTTGCAGCCTTTTTAAGAGTATAAGTGGTGTTTATCAATGTGTTGTCTCAGAAAAGCGCTTTCTCCAGCGCTTAATAATTGTAGCTCTATATGCTTGTGTTGCAAACAGCATAAGCAACTGGACAACCATTTGGTTCATAAACTCAAACCATTGAACTTAAAAACATCACCTTCCGTGGCTGTTGTGTATCGTAGTTGGGTCAAAGCAAATTGCGCAGTGGGCTTCTCCGTAGTGTGAATTTGTTAGAAAGAATTGAACATATATACACAAACTGAAAGAAATATCAAAATCTAAGCACCTGTATGCCTCGCAATGGATCACAACAAAAAAACGTAGACGCTGATTAATCCATCCTAAAAATATCTGAACTATATCGGAAAACATGTAGTTGCTGATTTACGAAACCATCATTTTCCAAACAGGGTCTCACAATATAGGAAAAAACCTTTTAGAATTCGCTTGGATGCTTATAGCTGGATTATACACAGCAGACAGAGTTGTTCATTAATTCCTATTACAATTCTTTGTGCCAACAGTACAACCTACAACAATACATCATATAACTATGTCTGAAACTTGACACCATACAATGTGGATTAAGGAATTAAACAGACACAAATACATACATACTTTACTCTTTAACCGTGTTTAGAAGTACTCAATCCAATGCTGGGTTAAAAATGCTTCCTAATCCACTACCTCAATCCAGTGTAGGATTAAAATGAAATCTCGAACATAATCCCCTAAACAACAAAATACACATGTGAATTATATTCTCATGTGATAGTTAAGTCCATCTAATTGAACAAACAAAACCATAGAGGTACTCGGATATAGTGATCAATGCAGTTGAGGTGCCCATACATGCACACATACTCTCGATTGTAGAAAGTCTGATGAATTGCTACATAAATAGGCAAAATGATTTGTTGTTCATTGCCATAGAGATTTCGTAGTCCTTTCATTCAAATGGCCTAAATGTTACATAAAAATGTGGTAATCCATTGGCACAAATGAACAGCATACAGTACTCTCAAGTGTGCAATACAATACCAATTGGCAGGCCAACATTCAGAGAAGCATGTACTGAACTTAGGTTGTCGAAATTCAGAGAAGCATGTACTGGATTTAGCAAGTAGAAATTCAGAGAAGCATGAGTGAAGGAGGCCGAGTGTACCTTTTCCTGGATGTTGTCTACCTTTTCTGCTCAGGGTCTTGTTAATCCAGAACTTGTTGACTATCTTACTTCCATGCTACAAAAGATAGGCATCTCCTAAATTATGTTGCTAATTCTTTCGTTTACCCAAGTTGGGTGTCAGTCCTCCCAGTTATGTGCTTACTTATGTAACAGAACAGATTAGAGAAATGTTCAGTTCCATGCATTCAGTTTCATGGAAAGCACATAAACTCTATATTATATGTCATGTGGGGCACGTCCTACAGGCGTGGGCCACGCGGCCAGGAGCAGCAGCCGTCGGCCGCATCAGGCGAGGCGTAGGTTGGGCAGGAGTCCTGGTCCTGATACATTAGTTCCTAGAATAAAAGACTAGTTTGTTACGTATAGGTTTCTAGTTTGTTAGCAGCCCATGGGGCCTTTATATATCGTATAATCAGCACCCTTTGAGGGCAAGCAATAAAGTTATTATCTCCTACCTCTTCCTCCGTCTCCTATCCTCTCCTCCCGCACCATTGAGCAGCCAGGCAAAAACCCTAGCGCTCCTATCCACCGAGACTACGAACTACGTAGTCGAGGCCCCGCTGTCTTGGGCACTGAGGCCCTTGACAACTTGGTATCAGGTTCCAGCCGCTCCTCGGCCTCCTCCACGCTGCACCCGCCGCCCCGCCCACCTCCATCGCCGCCATCCGCCGCCGCCTCGGTTTCTTCCGCCATGTCGGAACCCACCACCGCTGATTTGGCCAAGATGATCGAAGCCCTGACTGCAACCGTGACATCCCTGCAGTCGTCCGTGGCAGCCCTCCAGAAGGAGAAGTCGGCCTCCTCGTCAGCCGCCGATATCAGCCACGACGGACAGCACCACAACGATCGGCCCCCGCGGTTTCAGAAGATGGACTTCCCCAAGTTCGACGGCAAGTCCGACCCGCTCGCTTTCCTCAACAGATGCGAGTCCTTCTTCCATCAACAACGGATCGCCGAGGAGGAGAAAGTCTGGATGGCGTCATACAACCTCGAGGGTTCTGCCCAGCTGTGGTACATGCAGGTCCAGCGTGACGAGGGCACTCCGCCGTGGCGCCGCTTTTCCGAGCTGCTCAACCTCCGCTTCGGGCCTCCTCTGCGCGCGAACCCGCTGGGCGAACTGATGGCGTGCAAGCGCACGACGTCCGTCGTCGACTTCCAGGAGCGGTTTGAGGCGCTCCTTCCCCGGGCAGGCTCCTTGTCGGAAACGCAGAAAGTTCAGATCTTCACCGCAGGCCTCCAGCCACCCCTTAGCCTCGACGTGGAAATCCATAACCCGCAGTCCCTCGCCGTCGCCATGAGCCTCGCCCGCAAATTGGAGCTGCGCGACCAGTGCACGCTTTCTGCCGCGCCACCGGTGCGTTTTCCGCAGAAGGGCATTCTGCCGACGCCAGGACCACGCCTCGCGCCCCCCGCACCGGCCCCACCAGCCGCACCCCAGCATGGCCACAGTCTGCCGGACGGGCGCCCAATCAAACGTCTCTCCCAGACAGAGATGGAGGAACGCCGTCGCCTGGGCCTATGCTTCAACTGTAACGAGAAGTTTGGCAGGGGCCACAACCGCGTGTGCCAGCGCATCTTTCTCCTCGACTTAGCGCCGGACGACGACGACGACGACGCGGCCTCCGCTACTGATGATGCATCGCGGGCCGACCCTCAGATCTCGCTCCACGCAATCTCCGGGGTGCGCACGAGCGAAACCATGCAGATGCATATTACTCTCGGGGGTGTCTCCCTCCTCGCCCTGATCGACTCAGGCTCCACCCACAACTTCATCGCCGAGGAGGCGGCCGCTCGTGCTACGCTGCCATCCCCCACCACCGAGAAGATGCGCGTCACGGTGGCCAACGGCGAGCGCGTTCCGTGCCAGGGCGCGTACCGCGTCGTGCCCTTCCGCATCGGCCAAGAGGAGTTCTCGGAGGATTTCCTCGCCTTGCCGCTCGCGGGCTACGACATCGTCCTGGGCACGCAGTGGCTGGCGACGCTCGGACCGATCCTGTGGGATTTCCGCGCCCTCTCCATGACATTCTGGCGGAGGGGCCATCGGGTGTGCTGGCGCGGCATTGCAGGACCGGACGGGCCAGCCCTGAAATCATGCAGCGGCCGCGACTTCCTCGACGCCATCATCACCGAGTTCGACGGCATCTTCGCCGAACCCTCCGGCGTGCCACCGCCCCGCAGCCGCGACCACGGCATCACCCTGCTGCCCGGTTCCGCCCCGGTGGCCGTCCGTCCGTATCGCTACACGGCCGCGCACAAGGACGAGCTGGAGCGTCAGTGCGCCGCCATGCTCGCTCAGGGCATCATCCGAGCGAGTTGTTCCGCATTCTCGTCCCTGGTACTGCTGGTCCGCAAGGCCGACGGGTCCTGGCGCTTCTGCATCGACTACCGCGCCCTAAACGCCATTACTGTCAAGAATGCGTTTCCGATCCCGGTGGTGGACGAACTCCTCGACGAGCTCCGGCACGCTCGTTTCTTCACCAAGCTCGACTTGCGCTCCGGCTACCACCAGGTGCGGATGCGTGCGGAGGACATCCCGAAGACCGCCTTCCGTACTCATGACGGCCTCTACGAGTTCCTGGTGATGCCGTTCGGCCTCTGCAACGCGCCGGCAACGTTCCAGGCCCTCATGAACGATCTGCTGCGGCCGTACCTGCGCCGTTTTGTTCTCGTCTTCTTTGACGACATCCTCATTTTCAGCGAGACATGGGCTGACCATCTCCGACATGTGCGCACCGTCTTCACCGTCCTGCACCAGCACCGGCTCTTCGTCAAGCGATCCAAATGCGCATTCGCCGTCGAGTCGATCTCATACCTGGGTCACACCATCTCCGCTGCAGGAGTGGCCATGGATCTGGAAAAGGTGCAGGCAGTGGCCGAATGGCCGCAACCACGCTCGGCGCGCGTGGTTCGGGGGTTTCTCGGCCTTGCGGGGTACTACCGCAAGTTTGTCAAGGAGTTTGGCGTGGTTGCCGCGCCACTAACGGCCCTCCTTCGCAAGGATGGTTTCTCCTGGTCGCCGGAGGCGGCAGCAGCTTTTCACGCCCTCAAGACGACAGTCACCACGGCTCCCGTCCTCGCGTTACCGGATTTCACGCGGCCGTTCATCGTCGAGTGTGACGCCTCGACATACGGCTTCGGGGCCGTCCTTCTTCAGGACCAACACCCGGTGGCTTTCTTTAGCCGGCCAGCCGCGCCACGTCACCGTTCCCTGGCAGCATATGAACGGGAACTCATCGGCCTGGTGCTCGCGATTCGTCACTGGAGACCGTACCTCTGGGGGCGCCAATTTGCGGTAAAACCGGATCACTACAGTCTCAAATTTCTACTTGACCAGCGTTTGGCAACCATCCCGCAGCATCATTGGGTCGGCAAACTACTGGGGTTCGACTTTACCGTGGAGTACAAGGCCGGTAGTACAAACACGGTGGCGGATGCCCTTTCCCGCCGCGACACGGAGGAGACGTCGATCATGGCGATCTCGGGTCCTCGCTTCGACTTCATCGATCGCCTCCGGCAAGCGACGTCCACAGATCCGGCGCTCGTCACGCTGCGTGAGGATATCACGGCGGGTACGCGGCAGCAGTCGTGGGCTCTCTCCGACGGCCTCGTCACTTTCAACGGCCGCCTCTACATTCCGCCGTCGCCCCCGCTACTCCAGGAGATTCTCAGTGCCGTGCACGATGATGGGCATGAAGGCGTCCTGCGCACCTTGCATCGTCTCCGCCGCGACTTCCACGCACCTAACCTTCGCAAGACGGTGCAAGAGTACATCCGCACTTGCAGTACTTGCCAGAGGTACAAGTCCGAGCACTTGCACCCCGCTGGGCTGTTGCTGCCGCTGCCGGTGCCCACGGGCGTGTGGACTGACGTCGGCATCGACTTCGTGGAAGCGCTCCCTCGCGTGGGCGGGAAGTCTGTCATCCTCACCGTGGTGGATCGCTTCAGCAAGTATTGCCACTTTGTGGCGCTGGCCCACCCGTACACGGCAGAATCAGTGGCGCAGGTGTTCTTCGCTGAGATTGTTCGTCTCCATGGCGTGCCGCAGTCCATGGTCTCTGACCGCGACCCCGTCTTCACCTTGGCTTTTTGGCGGGAGCTCATGCGCCTCACCGGGACAAAGCTGCACATGACGTCAGCGTTTCATCCACAGTCGGATGGCCAAACGGAGGCTGCTAACAAGATCATTGTGATGTACCTACGTTGTCTCACCGGGGATCGTCCCAGGCAGTGGCTCCGGTGGCTTCCCTGGGCCGAGTACATCTACAACACCGCCTACCAGACAGCGACCCAAGAAACTCCGTTCAAGCTTGTGTATGGTCGTGACCCTCCCACTATTCGCTCTTACGAGCCGGGCGACACGAGGGTAGCCGCAGTGGCCAGGAGCATGGCGGAGCGCGACGAGCTTCTCGAGGACGTCCGCTATCGTCTACAACAGGCACAGGCGGTCTACAAGTCCTACTACGACAGACGCCATCGGGACATTCGGCATGACGTGGGCGATTGGGTCTGGCTTCGCCTTCGCCAGCGCGTCGCGTCCTCTCTCAACTTGCCAACCAGGGGCAAGCTGAAGCCACGCTTCTATGGGCCGTACCGCATTTCAGAGGTCGTCAACGACGTGGCTTACCGCCTTGAGCTTCCGGCACGCTCGCGCCTCCATGACGTGTTCCACGTGGGCCTCCTCAAGAAGTTCTTCGGCACGCCTCCAACTGCACCGCCGGGTTTGCCTCCGATCCACAACGGAGCGGCTGTTCCAGAACCGGAGCGCGTGACTCGTGCGCGCCTAGCACGCGGCGTTCGCCAGCTACTCGTCCACTGGAAGGGTGAAGCAGCATCATCAGCTACATGGGAGGATCTTGACAGTTTCGTCGAGCGCTACCCCGCTTTTCAGCTCGAGGACGAGCTGCTCGTCGAGGGGGGGAGAGATGTCATGTGGGGCACGTCCTACAGGCGTGGGCCACGCGGCCAGGAGCAGCAGCCGTCGGCTGCATCAGGCGAGGCGTAGGTTGGGCAGGAGTCCTGGTCCTGATACATTAGTTCCTAGAATAAAAGACTAGTTTGTTACGTATAGGTTTCTAGTTTGTTAGCAGCCCATGGGGCCTTTATATATCGTATAATCAGCACCCTTTGAGGGCAAGCAATAAAGTTATTATCTCCTACCTCTTCCTCCGTCTCCTATCCTCTCCTCCCGCACCATTGAGCAGCCAGGCAAAAACCCTAGCGCTCCTATCCACCGAGACTACGAACTACGTAGTCGAGGCCCCGCTGTCTTGGGCACTGAGGCCCTTGACATTATATATAGGCCATTATATTTAATTATTTATTTTTACTTGGTATATTAAGAAATAGGAGCACAATTGTAGTCATGGTATTTTTGTTACTCTTTGTATTTCTGAATTTTGACCCAAATCTGCCATGAGAATCTGCCCATGAACTTTGACAGATGTCCATCATTTTGGTCATTATTAATTTTGTTGTCGCAAGTGCAGATTCTTCTGATTATGACACTCTTAATAACTGAAGGGGAGAGTTGGTGTTCATGAAACCAGATTGATTTGCTTGGTACAGAGTATGAGCATTGTTTCCCGTGAGCTAGCTTCCTATGCCCAGCTGGTGGCTTAATGTTAAGGGAAAGAAAAATCTGATCAAAGTTTATACCTGATCAAAGTTCGTTGGCTTGGTGGTGAGGGCCTCAATGTGGCGACGGCGGCAGCCTGCGCTCGCATCAAAGGGTCAGCAGAGGAGATCTGTAGGTGGCCACGGCGCCCCGCGCTCACGTTTGTGGAGCAACAGAGGTGGAGCGGACGGTGGCGCCGGAGATCCTCGCCGGCATCCATGGGGCAGCAGAGGAGAGCGGAAAGTGGCAATGGCGGCCTGTGCTCGTGTCCTTGGGGCTGTAGAGGAGGAGCGGATGGCGGCGAGTGAGTTCCGTGTTCGCGTCCGTTGGGTAGCAGAAGAGGAGAGAACTGCGGCGACGTCGATTAGCACTCGCGTGCATGGGGCAGCAGCTAGCAGAGGAGGAGCGGCGGTCGGGTGGCGGCCTGGCGGGGATCTGCGCTCGCGTCCGTGCGGCAGTAAAGGAGGAGAGAAGTTGGGAGGGTAGAGAGAAAATTACGGGATTGAAATCCTCTATCCCCGCTGATTGAGGATGAAGGGGTGCGCTGGGCAGGCTGCTCCGGCAGAACTTTTCATCAGGATCATTCATTTGTGTGGCAGACCCTTGATGTAATATAGACTGTTAAATGTGATTTACTTGGACTGATCGAATGCCTCTGGTAATCCTGTGTACACTTTGTGGTGTGTCTATAGAAGAATTCATGTTCGCTCTTTTAATAGTAGTATAGATATAGATATAGATATAGATGTATAGGCCAGGCCTATGACCCTACCCTAGGTCTATATCATCATCATTAGCCCCCGAATGGATTGAGGTCCGAGTGAAAAGAAGGTTGAAGTTGATCTTGCTTTGACCCTTGTGCTTCACAAGTACTCATGTTGAACGGGAGGCCCATGTTGGAACTTCACCTTTGTTTCAGTCGCCTTGATCGATTCAGAAGTTGCCGACTGGATTTATAACGTCATCAGTCGAGTGTTGTTTTTGACGCGAAACCTTTGGCATGATTGGTTACGGCGTATCCCGGATTTCACGGGATTCAAAATTTCAGGGAAGCGCACGAGGTGGAGTGTGCCGTGGTAAGCGGGACGGATATACAGGAGCGCCTCGATCTCTGTGCCACCTTTTTTGCAATGTACCTAGCGCCATACTATTGCGGGATTTGACAGGATCGCCCGGGCCCACGCGTCAGCCACTTGAAAGTGGGTAATTAAAAGGCGACAGGGCCGAGGCGCCTGCACTGTACGTGTCCATTCTCCTTCTTTCTCCTCTGCTTCTCCACCACATTCGGATCCTCCGCTCTCGATGCCGCCGCTCCGCCACCATGGTGAAGGACAAGACGGCAGCACTGGAACGCACGAAGAAGGCGACGGGGGCGGCGAAAGGCAAGAAGACGGCTCGGGGGTCGTTGTCGCGGTCGGCGCTGCTGCTGGGTTGGATCCAGGGCAATTGGATCCGATCCTCGCTTCGGCCGGAAGACTTGGAGGAGCTGGCTGAGTCCGGACTGATCACCAACGGGGCTGCGCGGTTGCCGGAGGGGGAGACGGAACCACAGCCGCGACCGAGTGATTGTGTTTTGCTCGCCACCCATGTCGACCGCGGTTTCTCCCTTCCCTCGCACCCTTTTTCTAGGGTTTCCTGAACTTTTTCGGAGCCCAACTCCATCACTTCTATTCCAACACCATCACATACCTTGCTGCTTTTGTGTCCATGTGTGAAAATTTCCTGGGTTGTCGACCACACTTGGGTCTTTTCAAACACATCTTCACAATCCGCTCTCAGTCGGTGAAGAAAGCGAATACGAGTGACGAGAAAACACACGTTATCCAAATATGTGGGGGTTTGGGCATCCAGAAGAGGAAAAGGAGTTCTTTCCCTTCCATGACACTTCCTAAATCGGTCAGGGGCTGGCAGTCGACCTGGTTCTACTGCCAGAACATTGCGACTCCAGGTCAGTCGACTGGACTTCCACCTTTTACTTTAGATCGTGTCCAAACCCCTTCCTCGTTGGAAGTGACCACTGCGGAGAGGGTGGAAACAAACATGCTGGTTGAGAGGGTGGTCCAGTTGATCAATCAGGGTGTCACTGGCATGGATTTGTTGGAGGTATTTCTCAGTCGACGCATCTAGCCGCTCCAGGCTCGTGACCACTCGATGTGGATATACTCTGGGGCCAACGACACCGCTCAGGTTCATCCAGAGGAAGTATCAGCCAAGACAGTGGCCCAGTGGTTGAAGAGTATCACAGGGAACAAGAACAACCCCAGAGGCGCCAGGAGAGTCGACCCCTTCAGCGACAGCAACCAGCCAGACAAGGTCGTTTCTGAACCACTCGGAGCACAAGGTCTCCTTCCTAAAATGCTCGACCTCTGACATTACAAGCGTGGAATCGATGCAGACCTTGCTGATAGATGGTTGACCGAACCAAATCCATCTCGCGCTCTTCTTCCAGGAGGTCAACTGCGTCTTCGCGTGCTTGCTCAGCTTCAGCTTCTGAGAATAGTTCAACTCGGGGAGCATTGTGCAGTAAGTCACTCGGAAGCACAGCCTCAGCGCCATACACCAGGAAGAAAGGGGTTCGATCAGTCGACCGGTTGGGCGTTGTTCTCAGCCCCCATAGGACTGACGGCAATTCAGTCACCCAAGCTCCAGCAGCATGCTTAAGATCACGCATCAGTCGAGGCTTTAACCCTTGAAGGACCAAACCATTCGCCCTTTCTGCCTGTCCATTCGACTACGGGTGTGCGACGGGCGCATAATTGACCTGAGTGCCTTGGGAAGCGCAGAATGCCTTGAACTCATCAGAATCAAAGTTGGAGCCGTTATCTGTGATGATGTTGTGAGGAACTCCATATCTGAATATCAACTCTCTGATGAAACTGACGGCAGTGCCTGCTCCAATGTTTTTGATGGGCTTGGCTTCGATCCCCTTGGTGAACTTGTCGACTGCCACGAGTAAATGGGTGAAACCACTCGCGCCGGTCTTGAAGGGCCCAACCATATCCAATCCCCAGACTCCAAACGGCCAGACGAGTGGAATAGTCTTCATGGCAGATGCAGGCTTGTGAGACATGTTGGAGTAGAACTAGCAACATGCGCACTTGTCGACTATATCTTTCGCCATCTCATTTGCTCGAGGCCAATAGAATCCCGCTCGGTATGCTTTGGCCACGATGGTCCGAGAGGACGCATGGTGACCACAGGTCCCCGAGTGGATGTCGTTTAGGATCATTCGACCTTCTTCCGGGGTGATGCAGCGTTAGGCCACTCCTGTGACACATTCTCTGTAAAGCTGCCCTTTCAGCGCGGTGAAAGATTTTGATCGACGGACTATCCCGCGAGCCTCATCTTCATCCTCTGGGAGCTCCTTTCTGAGAATGTACACGATGTACGGTACTGTCCAATCGGGCGTGACCACCAAGACTTCCATGATCAGGTCGACCACGGCTGGAACCTCGATCTCAGTCGGGTTGGTTGAACTTATTGGTTGCGGGGCCTCTTGCTTGAAGGGATCTTCTTGTACTGACGGGGTATGGAGATGCTTCAAGAACACATTGCTGGGAATAGGCTTCCGAGTGGAACCTATCTTCGCCAGATCATCAGCAGCTTGATTCTTGATTCGTGGGATGTGGTGGAGCTCTAACCCCTCAAACTTCTTCTCTAGCTTTCTCACTGCATTGCAGTAACCTGTCATTGCGGGACTCCTGACGTCCCATTCCTTCATTACTTGGTTAACCACTAAGTCTGAGTCGCCATAAACCATCAAGCGTCAGACGCCGAGTGAAATGGCCATACGTAACCCATACAATAGTGCCTCATAGTCAGCTTCATTGTTCGAAGAATCAAAGTGAATTTGGAGGACATAGCTGAGCTTTTCTCCTCATGGGGACACTAAGACCACTCCTGCACCGGAGCCATTTAACATCTTGGATCCATCAAAGAACATGGTCCAATGTTCCGACTGAATTAGAATCGGCTGTTGTTGTTCTGTCCATTCTGCGAGGAAATCTGCAATTGCTTGAGACTTAATGGCCTTCTTTGCCTCAAATTTGATATCCAAAGTAAGAAGTCCAATCGCCCACTTTGCCACTCGGCTAGTTGCATCTCTGTTATTCAGAATCTCTAATAATAGAGCGTCGCCGACGACTGAAATTGAGTGATCAGAGAAATAATGTGCAACCTTCTTCGTGGTCAGGTAAATCCAATAAACAAGCTTCTGATAGTGAGGATATCTCTGCTTGGATGGAGTTATGACTTCTGAAATGTAATACACGGGGCGCTGAACTTTGAAGGCCTTGCCTTCTTCTTCCCGCTCGACCATGAGCACCGTGCTAACAACTTGTCCCGTGGTTGCGATGTAAAGCAGCAGAGGCTCCCTGCTAACCGGAGCAGCAAGCACCGGCAGGGTGGAAAGCAGGGCTTTGAGCTCCTCGAACGTTGCTTCAGCTTTGTCATTCCACTCAAACGTGTTAGATTCTTCATTAATCGATAAAGAGGAAGTGCCTTTTCACCGAGGCGTGAGATGAATCGGCTCAAAGTAGCCAAACAACCAGTAAGCTTCTGAATGTCATGCACACGCACTGGGTGTTTCATTCGGAGAATTGTGCCAATCTTCTCTGGGTTTGCATCGATTCCTCATTCGGAAACGAGAAAACCGAGTAACTTTCCGCCTGGGACTCCAAATGTGCACTTTGATGGATTAAGCTTGATATCATACCTTCTCAGGTTGGCAAAGGTTTCAGCAAGGTCAGTCAGCAGGTCGGATCCTTTGCGTGACTTAACCACTATGTCATCCATGTATGCTTACACATTCCGACTGATTTGTGTGAGCAAGCACTTCTGAATCATGCGCATAAATGTGGCACCAGCATTCTTGAGGCCAAAGGGAATAACATAGCAAAAACACCCGAACGGGGTGATGAAAGCCGTCTTTATCTCATCGGGTCCATACAGTCGGACCTGATGGTACCCGGAATAAGCGTCCAGGAAGAACAGACGCTCACATCCCGCAGTTGAGTCGACTATCTGGTCGATGCAGGGCAGAGGGAAATGATCTTTCGGGCAGGCCCGATTGATGTGCTTGAAGTCAATACACATCCGGAGTGATTTGTCTTTCTTGGGAACCATAACAACATTAGCGAGCCACTCGGAGTGGTATATCTCGCAGATGAACTCAGCAGCCAGGAGCCGAGCCACCTCCTCGCCAATGGCTTTTCTCTTCTCCGTGGCGGACCGACGGAGGTGCTCTTTGATAGGTTTTACTTTTGGGTCGACTCGCAAACGGTGCTCAGCCAGCTCCCTGGGTACACCTGGCATGTCAGATGGTTTCCATGCAAAGATGTCCCAGTTCTCATGGAAAAACTGGATGAGTGTTTCTTCCTATTTACTGTCGAGTGTCCCCGGGATATCGGTCGGAGCGGCATTGGGGTCGGTCAGGTGAACGTGGACTGGCTTGGTCTCGCCGACCGACTGAAATGCGAACTCCGAGGCAGGCCTCTTAGCATGCAGCAAATCACTCGGATCTGCAGTCTTCTGGTACTCTTGAAACTCTACTGCTACCATCTGCTAATCTGCTATCTTTGCCCCCATCTTGAAGACAATCTACTGCTCTCTGACAGTTACCGAAAACCGTTATTACGCCTCTGGGGCCAGGCATCTTCATCTTGAGATATACATAGCATAGTCGAGCCATAAAACTAGCATAAGCAGGTCTCCCCAGAATGGCATGATATGCACTCTGGAATCCACAACCTCAAACGTCAACTTCTCCTTGCGGAAATTCTTCTCATCACCGAAAACCACGTTGAGAGTGATCTGGCCGAGTGATTCGGCTTTCTTTCCTGGGATGATTCCATGGAACCGCATGTTGCTCTCACTAAGTTTGGACATCGAAATGCCCATTCCTTTGAGGGCCTCAGCATACAGAATATTCAGGCCACTACCACCATCCATCAGGACCTTAGTCAGTCGGGTGCCTCCCACGACTGGCTCGACCACCAGCGCTTGCCGCCCAAGGGTAGCTATGTGTGTCGGGTGGTCGGACTGATCGAATGTAATGGGGGGTTTTGACCACTTCAGATACCTTGGTGTTGCCAGAGCAACCATGTTTACCTCTCTGTTAATGACCTTCAGTCGACTTTCACTCTCGATATTGGCAAAAATCACCAAGGTGGCATTGACATTGGGATAACCACCATCATCATCCTTATCTTCTTCTTCCTTCTCAAACTCTTTGTCCTTATCATTGGGTTTACTCTCTCGGAAGTTCTGGATTAGGAGTCGACATTGTCGAGTGGTATGCTTGGGAAGAATCAGGTTCCCCTCCTCATCCTTCTTGGTGTGAATATGCCATGGCAAATCCATCACATCATTTCCTTCCTGGTCCTTCACTTTCTTGGGGGTCCAGGGCCTTTTGGGTTTCCCTTTGAACTTTCCTTGATTCAACATTGCTGCCTCGGCAGGACCTGCAGCCTCAGCCTTTCGCTTCTGCTTCCGACTGGAATTTCCTTCTCCGGTGTCCTGGGTGACTGCTTTGTGCTTGCCACTCCTGAGTCTGTCTTCCGCTTCGCCATTAGCATATTTGGTGGCAATCTCCATCATCCGAGTCAAAGACATATCTCTAGTCCGACCGAACTTCAGATTGAGCTCTCTCTAGCGAACGCCTTCCTTGAAGGCACAAACTGTTTGGTGATCTGACGCATTCTCCACTGTGTGGTGCAGAGTGATCCATCTCTGGATATAGTCTCTCAAGGTTTCATTTGGTTTCTGCACACAATGCTGCAGCTCCGGTAGACCAGTAGGTCTCTTGCAAGTGCCCTCAAACGTTCTACTGAACACTCAGGCTAACTCATCCCAACTCAAAATGCTCCCAGGGGCTAACTGATTCAGCCAAGCCCTGGCAGAACCTTCAAGCATCAGAGGAAGGTGCTTCATGGCCACCTCATCACTGCCGCCACCAATGTGCACAGCCACTCGGTAGTCTTTGAGCGAAGTATCGGGCTTCGACTCGCCTGTAAACTTGCTGACGCCAGTTGCCAGTCTGAAGTTATGAGGAATCTCAGCGGCTCTGATGCTCTTCCAAAACACTCTAGGCCGGAAACATGGACTCTGCCTCCACTGGGTCTGTCCCGATCTAGCCCTTCTCTGTATGCTCTGTTCCGGACGACCAAACCCTGGACAAGGACAGACCTCGCATTGAAGCCGGGCTCTCTAGGGTCGACTGAAACTCTGTGGTCATTCCCATACGGACGTCTGTCGTCATTGCGCCGGGGCGCGTACGACCCGTCCCTCGGAAGGGGCGAAGGCGCTCGACGGTAGTTGTTGCGGGCGTATTCACGATCATATTCTCTATGAGCTCTTCCCAGGTACCGATCCTGGCGGTGATCATGACCTCCATGCCGCAAAGGGGACCTAGGACTGTGCGCTGACTGAACAGTATCTACTCTCACTGATCTGCTGTGGATTCTACTCCGCGACTGGGACACAGCGGAGTTCTGGTCTCCCGCTGCTCGGAGCAGCGTTTTGATCTGTTCCAAGCCTCTTCCAGCCTCCGAACGGGACGGCTGAATGGACTCTGCAATACGCGCAGCTGCTGCCAAATTCTGAAACGGTGTACGGAATACCTAAGTTTCCGGTGGAAACAATTGCCGCGGACGTCGACTGGACTCGGGGATCAGTCGAGGAGCACGCTCGTCGAGATAATGTTGGAGATTCTCCAGACGAGTGCGCTTCGCCAGAGTGGCCACGCGCACTGCCTCCAAGGCCGGGGCCTCGGCGGTTTCCCCTATGATGGGGGTCTGGAGAGCCTCCATGTTGCGGCAATGCAGCTCCTCCCTCTGCTGCGAGCTGAGAGGTTGGGGCTGATATTCTTCATGGTCGAGTGATGGGCCACCGCTTCTGCCACCGTCGCCGCTGCAACGAAAACCAGGCGGACCGCGATGGGAGTCGACCATGAGGACCTCTATCGCGGGGTCACAACTCCCGCTCCCAAAAAAGGTATCTGCAAAATCAGTCGACGGGTCGACCGATCCGCGAGAAAACATGTCGGGCTCGATCGCCGCGACTTGGGGAGTGAAGGCTTGACGAGCCACCGCGTGTCTCACCCACCGCCGGAGCCACGAACGCCCAGATCGCTTGTGGTGGCGTCCAGCGGAGTGAGATGGCGTCACGATGATTGACTGGTATGGGGAAGACGGCTGCCGAAGGAGGACGCCGCAGGCACTCGCGTGAAAGTGCGATGAGTCACGAGCTGGGAGAGCCTGTCGAGGGGGGCCTCCTGGAGCCAGGCGGAGTCATCAGCGACGAAAATGAGCACGTCGAGTCGGAACTCGCGGCCCACGACCAAACCGTCGCCGAAAACTGATACGTCTCCAACGTATCTATAATTTTTGATTGTTCCATGCTATTATATTACCTGTTTTGGATGTTTATGGGCTTTACTTTACACTTTTATATCATTTTTGGGACTAACCTACTAACCGGAGGCCCAGCCAGAATTGCTGTTTTTTTGGCCTATTTCAGTGCTTCGAAGAAAAGGACTATCAAACGGAGTCCAAACGGGATGAAACCTTCGGGAGCTATCTTTTTGGAACAAATGCAAACCAGGAGACTTGGAGTGGACGTCAAGCAGCAAACGAGGCGGCCACGAGGGTGCCCGGCGCGCCCTAGGGAGGTGGTTGCACCTCCCACCCTCGTGGGCCCCTCGTGGCTCAACCGACCTACTTCTTCCTCCTATATATATCCACGTACCCCGAGAACATCTAGGAGCACCACGAAAACCTAATTTCACCGCCGCAACCTTCTGTATCCGTGAGATCCCATCTTGGAGCCTTCGTCGGTGCTCCGCCGGAGGGGGAATCGACCATGGAGGGCCTCTACATCATCTCCATGGCCTCTCCTATGAGTTGTAAGTAGTTTACCACAGACCTTCGGGTCCATAGTTATTAGCTAGATGGCTTCTTCTCTCTCCCTGAATCTCAATACCAAATTCTCCTTGATCTTCTTGGAGATTTATTCGATGTAACTCTTTTTGCAGTGTGTTTGTCGATATCCGATGAATTGTGGGTTTATGATCAAGTTTATTTATGAGAAATAATTGAATCTTCTCTGAATTCTTATATGTGTGATTGTTTATCTTTGCAAGTCTCTTCGAATTATCAGTTTGGTTTGGCCTACTAGATTGATCTTTCTTGCAATGGGAGAAGTGCTTAGCTTTGGGTTCAATCTTGCGGTGTCCTTTCCCAGTGACAGCAGGGGTAGTAAGGCACGTATTTTATTGTTGCCATCGAGGATAAAAAGATGGGGTTTATATCATATTGCTTGAGTTTATCCCTCTACATCATGTCATATTTCTTAATGTGTTACTTTGTTCTTATGAACTTAATACTCTAGATGCAGGCAGGAGTCGGTCGATGTGTGGAGTAATAGTAGTAGATGCAGAATCGTTTCGATCTACTTGTTGTGGACGTAATGCCTATATACATGATCATGCCTAGATAATCTCATAACTATGCATTTTTCTATGAATTGCTCGACATTAATTTGTTCACCCACCGTAATACTTATGATGTCTTGAGAGAAGCCACTAGTGAAACCTATGGCCCCTGGGTCTATCTTTTATCATATAATTTTCCAATCTACTTTTATTTGCAATCTTTACTTTCCAATCTATATTATAAAAATACCAAAAATATTTATCTTATCTTATTATCTCTATTAGATCTCACTTTTGCAAGTTACCGTGAAAGGATTGCCAACCTCTTTATCACGTTGGTTGCGAGGTTTTTGTTTGTTTGTGTAGGTACGAGGGACTTTTAAGGAGCCTCCTACTGGATTGATATCTTGGTTCTCAAAAACTGAGGCAAATACTTATGCTACTTTGCTGCATCACCCTTTCCTCTTCAAGGGAAAACCAACGCAGTGCTCAAGAGGTAGCAAGAAGGATTTCTGGCGCCGTTGCCAGGGAGGTCTTCGTTCAAGTCAAGACATACCAAGTACCCATCACAAACTCATCTCCCTCGCATTAGATTATTTGCCATTTGCCTCTCGTTTTTCTCTCCCCCACTTCACCCTTGCCGTTTTATTCGCTCTTCTTCTGTTCATCTTTTCGTTTGCTTTGATGTCTTACTTGGCTCATTTGCTCATTTGGTTGGAATAGTTGTCTATTTATTGCTAAACAGAGAACCTAAGATCTATGGATCCGCATCCGCTTGCCAATCTTTTTAAGAGATATAATTATGATGAACCAAATTCTAGTGATTTGAGTGTACTAGATTATCTTTATGAGGTTTTGCTTGAAATTCGTGAATCTGAAAATTGTGATGAAAAAATTTATGAAGAGATTCACGATAGCTCCTTGAATAAAAAGCATGATTGCAATGATTTTATTTTAAATTATCTTGATGTCAATTGTGCTAATAATATCCAAAACCCTAAGCTTGGGGATGCTAGTTTTTCTATGTCTACTATTTGTTGCAATGATTATGATTGGGATGATTCTTATTTAAGCCCCACGATGAATATGAGATTGATAATAGTGTTTACAATAATATTGAAAGTGGGTTCGGAAGAGTGTCAACTTTAGATCCCACATAATTGGAGAATGTTCAATCTTATGTTATTTTTTTATAAAAGTGGGTTTGGAGAGGTCATGATTTTTGTTAATGATAATCCCACTATTTTGGAAGAGTGTCAACTTCACATGCATGTGGATCGTGTTGAGAATATGTTATGTGATAGCTATTTTATTGAATTTGCCTATGATCCTACATGTAATTATTATGAGAGAGGAAAATATGGTCGTAGAAATTTTTATCTTACTAATTAAATTACCTCTCGTCATGTTGAGATTGCTATCGTCTCTTTCTTCTTCCTTGCATATGCTAGTTTTTGCTTGTCTTACAAGTTTGTTTGCTTATAATATGCCTATGCATAGGAAGTATGTTAGACTTAGTGGGTTTTTCACGTGTTTCATGATGCTCTCTTTGGCTTCAATTCTTGTCTTTCATGTGAGGATCATTAAAATTATCAATGCCTAGCTAAAAGGCTTTAAAGAAAAACGCTTGTTGAGAGACAACCCAATATTTGTCCTTGCTGTTATTTAATAAATAATTCACCTAGATTCTGTTTAGATGTGGTTTTATGTTTTAATTAGTGTTTGTGCCAAGTAGAACCTATAGGATAACCTATGGTGATAGTTAATTTGATTCTGCTGAAAAACAGAAACTTTTGCACGCACGGAAATAGTTTTAATAAATCACAGAAACGTGCTTTTGCGTTGATTATTTTTGCACTAGATCAATAGACAAATTTTCCAGGACTTACTATTTTGGTATGATTTTTAGAGTTCCATAAGTATTCGAAAGTTTCAGATTTCTACAGACTGTTCTGTTTTTAACAGATTCTGTTTTTCGTGTGTTGTTTGCTTATTTTGATGCATCTATGGCTAATATCGGGGGGTATGAACCATAGAGAAGTTGGAATACAATAGGTTTAACACCAATATAAATAAAGAATGAGTTCATTACAGTATCTTATGTGGTGGTTTTTCTTTCTTGCACTAACGGAGCTTATGAGATTTTCTGTTGAGTTTTGTGTTGTGAAGTTTTCAAGTTTTGGGTAAAGATTTGATGGACTATGGAATAAGGAGTGGCAAGAGCCTAAGCTTGGGGATTCCCATGGAACACCAATATATTCAAGGACAACCAAAAGCCTGAGCTTGGGGATGCCCTGAAGGCATCCCCTCTTTCGTCTTCGTTTATCGGTAACTTTACTTGGAGCTATATTTTTATTCACCAAATGATATGTATTTTGCTTGGAGCATCTTGTATGATATGAGTCTTTGCTTTTTAGTTTACCACAATCATCCTTCCTGTACACACCTTTTGGGAGAGACACACTTGATTTGGAATTTATTAGAATACTCTATGTGCTTCACTTATATATCTTTTGAGCTAGATAATTTTGCTCTACTGCTTCACTTATATCTTTTAGAGCTCGGCGGTGGCTTTATTTTGTAGAAATTGTTGATCTCTCATGCTTCACTTATATTATTTTGAGAGTCTTATAGAACAACATGGTATTTGCTATGGTTATAAAAATTGGTCCCAGAATGATGGGCATCCAAGTTGGGTATAATAAAAACTATCATAGAAAGTGAATTGGATGCTATGATCAATTTGATGCTTGATACTTGTTCTGAGATATGAGGATGGTGATATTAGAGTCATGCTAGTTAAAGTAGTTATGAATTTGAGGAATACTTGTGTTGAACTTTGTGATTCCCGTAGCATGCACGTATGGTGAACCGCTTTGTGATGAAGTTGGAGCATAATTTATTTATTGATTGTCTTCCTTATGAGTGGCGGTCGGGGACGAGCGATGGTATTTTGCTACCAATCTATCCCCCTAGGATCATGCGCGTAGTACTTTGCTTTCAATGACTTGTAGATTTTTGCAATAAGTATATGAGTTCTTTATGACTAATGTTGAGTCCAAGGATTATACGCACTCTCACCCTTCCACCATTTCTAGCCTCTCTTGTGCCGCGCAACTTTCGCCGATACCATACACCCACCATATACCTTCCTCAAAACAGCCACCATACCTACCTATTATGGCATTTCCATAGCCATTCCGAGATATATTACCATGCAACTTTTCACCGTTCTGTATATTATGACACGCATCATCATTGTCATATTGCTTTTGCATGATCATGTACTTGACATCGTATTTGTGGCAAAGCCACCTTCATAATTCTTCCATACGTGTCACTCTTGATTCATTGCATATCCCGGTACACCGCCAGAGGCATTCATATAGAGTCATATTTTGTTCTAAGTATCGAGTTGTAATCTTGAGTTGTAAGTAAAATAAAAGTGTGATGATCTTCATTATTAGAGCATTGTCCCAAGTGAGGAAAAGATTATGGAGACTATGATTCCCCCACAAGTCGGGATGAGACTTTGACTTTATAAAAAAATAGAAAGGCCAAATAAAAAAAGAGAAAAAAAAAGAGAAAAAAAATGAGAGAAAATGAGAGAAGGGACAATGCTACTATCCTTTTATCACACTTGTGCTTCAAAGTAGCACCATGATCTTCATGATAGAGAGCCTCCTATGTTGTCACTTTCATATACTAGTGAGAATTTTTCATTATAGAACTTGGCTTGTATATTCCAATGATGGGCTTCCTCAAAACGCCCTAGGTCTTCGTGAGCAAGCAAGTTAGATGCACACCCACTTAGTTTTTTTTGTTGAGCTTTCATACATTTATAGCTCTAGTGCATCCGTTGCATGGCAATCCCTACTCACTCACATTGATATCTATAAATGGGCATCTCCATAGCCCGTTGATATGCCTAGTTGATGTGAGACTATCTTCTCCTTTTTTGTCTTCTCTGCAACCACCATCCTATTCCACATATAGTGTTATGTCCATGGCTCACGCTCATGTATTGCGTGAAAGTCGAAAAAGTTTGAGAATACTAAAGTATGAAACAATTGCTTGGCTTGTCATCAGGGTGTGCATGATTAAATACTTTGTGTGATGAAGATAGAGCATAGCCAGACTATATGATTTTGTAGGGATAGCTTTCTTTAGCCATGTTATTTTGAGTAGACATGATTGCTTTGTTAGTATGCTTGAAGTTTTACTATTTTTATGTCAATATGAACTTTTGTCTTGAATCATTTGGATCTGAATATTCATGCCACAATAAATAAAATTACATTGAGGATTATGCTAGGTAGCATTCCACATTAAAAATTCTGTTTTTATCATTTACCTACTCGAGGACGAGCAGGAATTAAGCTTGGGGATGCTTGATACGTCTTCAACGTATCTATAATTTTTGATTGTTTCATGCTATTATATTACCTGTTTTGGATGTTTATGAGCTTTACTTTACACTTTTATATCATTTTTGGGACTAACCTACTAACCGGAGGCCCGGCCCGAATTGCTGTTTTTTTGCCTATTTCAGTGTTTCGAAGAAAAGGAATATCAAACGGAGTCCAAACGGGATGAAACCTTCGGAAGCGATCTTTTTGGAACAAATGCAAACCAGGAGACTTGGAGTGGACGTCAAGCAGAAAACTAGGTGGCCACGAGGGTGCCCGGTGCGCCCTAGGGGGGTGGGCGCGCCCCCACCCTCGTGGGCCCCTCGTGGCTCAACCGACCAACTTCTTCCTCCTATATATATCCACGTACCCCGAGAACATCCAAGAGCACCACGAAAACCTAATTCCACCGCTGCAACCTTCTATATCCACGAGATCCCATTTTGGAGCCTTCGCCGGCGCTCCACCGGAGGGGGAATCGACCATAGAGGGCCTCTACATCATCTCCAAGGCCTCTCCGATGAGTTGTGAGTAGTTTACCACAGACCTTTGGGTCCATAGTTATTAGCTAGATGGCTTCTTCTCTCTCCTTGAATCTCAATACCAAGTTCTCCTCGATCTTCTTAGAGATCTATTCGATGTAAATCTTTTTGCGATGTGTTTGTCGAGATTCGGTGAATTGTGGGTTTATGATCAAGTTTATCTATGAGAAATAATTGAATCTTCTCTGAATTCTTATATGTGTGATTGTTTATCTTTGCAAGTCTCTTCGAATTATCAGTTTGGTTTGGCCTACTAGATTGACCTTTCTTGTAATGGGAGAAGTGCTTAGCTTTGGGTTCAATCTTGTGGTGTCCTTTCCCAGTGATAGTAGGGGCAGCAAGGCACGTATTGTATTGTTGCCATCGAGGATAAAAAGATGGGGTTTATATCATATTGCTTGAGTTTATCCCTCTACATCATGTCATCTTTCTTAATGTGTTACTCTGTTCTTATGAACTTAATACTCTAGATGCAGGCAGGAGTCGATCGATGTGTGGAGTAATAGTAGTATATGCAGAATCGTTTCGATCTACTTGTTGTGGATGTGATGCCTATATACATGATCATGCCTAGATAATCTCATAACTATGCACTTTTCTATCAATTGCTCGACAGTAGTTTGTTCACCCACCGTAATACTTATGATGTCTTGAGAGAAGCCACTAGTGAAACCTATGGCCCCGGGTCTATATTTTATCATATAAGTTTCCAATCTACTTTTATTTGCAATCTTTACTTTGCAATTTATATTATAAAAATAACAAAAATATTTATCTTATCTTATTATCTCTATTAGATCTCACTTTCGCAAGATACCGTGAAGGGATTGACAACCCCTTTATCGCGTTGGTTGTGAGGTTCTTGTTTGTTTGTATAGGTACGAGGGACTTTTGAGGAGCCTCCTACTGGATTGATATCTTGGTTCTCAAAAACTGAGGGAAATACTTACACTACTTTGCCGCATCACCCTTTCCTCTTCAAGGGAAAACCAACGCGGTGCTCAAGAGGTAGCAGAAACCATGCTGAAGAAGATCGGAAAAAATGCAACCTCGTCGGAAGTCGCTAAGACACTTTGCCCCGTGGTGGGCGCCAACTGTCGTGGTTCTAAGTTTGACAGTAAGTATAGGGGATACGAATGAGGAGGCAAGGTCCTAGCTAGGGTGAGATTGTACGCAAGTGTTTACGAGTTCAAGCCCCTCTCGAAGTAGGTAAAAGCCCTACGTCTTGGTGCCCGGAGGCGGTCGACTGGATTATGGGAGTATGTGTTACAAGGGGTGCGAACCCTTGTGCCAAAGGAGGGGTGGCTTATATAGAGTGCGCCAGGACCCTGGCCATCCCCCGTTACCAAGAGTTCAATGTACATAAAGATGGGGCGTTACTGACGACAGCCATAAGTGCTTTTAATGACCTTAAAGACTACAGAGTGAATGCTTGACCGTTGCTGTTCTGAGTGGCTCCAGGTCTTCGGTAAGTCGAGTGGTTTCTTGTGTATGGTCGAGTGATTGACTGGTCGTGTGACAGGGGTACCCCGAGTGATTGATTGGTCGAGTGGATTGCACTTGACGCCTTTATTGGGCACTCCTTGTTGTCTCTTGAGCTTCTTTGCTTCTAGGGTAGTGACCTTGGGTAGGACGTATAGGTCAGGCCTATGACCCTACCCCAGGTCTATATCATCATCAGTTCTCTCGAGCACTACAAGGCTCACTGGGAGGTCTGCAGCTTTCAAAAGCACGGGTGCATGAACTTCACCGACACCTTCGCTCCGGTTGTCAAACTGCGCATGATCAGCATCGTGCTCAAGTTGGCAGTTTCTCGGGCCTGCACCGTCCATCAGTTGGATGTCTCCAACGTCTTCCTACATGGTCATCTCACTAAGGAGGTGTTCTGTGAGTAGCCCACTGGCTTCGTCGACGCTGATCATCCTGATCATGTGTGCTTGCTATCCCGCTCTCTTTACGGGCTCAAGTAGGCACCTCGGGTGTGGTACCAGTGTACTGCGGCGTTTCTTTAGTAGCTCGGGTTTCGCACCACTCGCTTTGATGCTTCACTCTTCGTCTATCATTAGGGTGCCGCTACTGTTTATCTGCTGCTCTATGTTGACGACATCATCCTGATGGCATCCTCTCTTGAGCTTCTTCAGCAGCTCATGGCTCGTCTCCGTGATGAGTTTGCCCTCAAGGATCTGGGAGCTCTGCACAACTTCCTTGGCATTGAGGTTGTTCGCCATGCTGATGGGTTCTTTCTACATCCGAAGAAGTATGCTCACGAGTTGCTCGAGCGAGCGGGTATGCTTAACTGCAAGACCACCACCACGCCGGTTGAAACCAAGGAGAAGGTCTCTACCTTGGAGGGATCTCCTGGACCTGACGCTGGCATTCTACCGCTCCATCGTCGGGGACCTCATGTACGACGCATTCTGAACAAAAGCCCGATGCACACGCGCGATGCACGACTAGGCCGGCCCATCGACGCGAAAGCGCACGACCTAAAAACCACGCCAGAAAAAAGCTTGGCTACGCTAGGATTCGATCCCACCATCTCCCGCACAGCACGGAGAAAGCCGCGACCAGCTAGCCACTCCACCACAAAGGTGCTACAGAATATTTAAGCACGAAAGACAATAACAACGTTCAAAAGGGTTGAGATTTTAGAAAAAATATTTTATAAACATTTCTTGAAGTTTTCAAACAATTCGCAATGCCACAAATCTTATCTGATAATCTAAGCTTATTTTCTAAAAAAATGTGAACAATTTTTCTTATACGAATTTAGAAGAAACACTGACATTTTTACAAAACCTAGCAGTTTCCTAAAACGTGAACAATTTTTCAAAAAATTGAAACTTTTCTAACATTGTGATTTCTTTGAAAACAAGAAACATTTTCTGAAATTCTTGAATATTTTTTGAAGCACAATTTTTTTTCTGAAATTGTGCGCAAATTTTGGAAATGAGAACATATTTTGAAAATCCTGTACATTTTCTGAAACATAAACATTTTATGAATGACATTCTGAACAAATTTTGATAAAGAGAACATTTTTTTTAAACATGAACATAACAAAGATTTGAAAATGAGAACATTTTTTTGAAATTAACGAACATATTTCAGAACACGAATGCTTTTTTGAAATTGTGAAAAAATTTGATTTTTTTTAGAAAAAACCCTCAAAGACTTCTTGAAATACAAACATTTTTTGAAATTGGGAACAAAATTTGAAAATCGGAACATTTTATGAAATTCCTAAACATTTTTTCAAAACATGAACCTAAAGATATTTGAAAACGAGAACATTATTTTGAATTTATTGAACATTTTTTAAAACATGCACATTTTTATAAATTGTGAACAAAATTTAGAACAAGAACATCTTTTGAAATTCCTGAAAGACTTTTTGGAACACAAAAATTATTTGAAATTGTGAACGAAATTGGAAAATGGGAGCATTTTAAGAAATTCCTAATCATTTTTTTAAAACATGAACGTAACAAATATTTGAAAACGAGAACATCTTTTTGAGTTTATGGAACATTTTTTAAAACACGAAGAGTTTTTGAAATTTTGAATAAAAATTAAAACAAGAAATTTTTCTTGAAATTCTTTTTGAAACATGAACAGTTTTTTGAATTGGTGAACAAAATTTTAAAACGGGAACATTTTATGAAATTCCTGAACAGTTTTTAAATCAAAGCATGAACGTAACAAATATTTGAAAACAAGAACATTTTTTGAATTTACCACACATTTTTTGATATCGTGAACTAAATTTAAAAGAAGAACATTTTTTGAAATTCCTCAAAGACTTTCTGAAACACGAACATTTTTTGAAATTATGAAGAAAATTTTAAAATGGGAACATTTTATGAAATTTCATCATTTTCTGAAACTGAAAGCAAATTTTGAAAACAAGAATATGTTCTAAAATTCTGAATAAATGTTTGAAATTCTCAAACAAAAGATACATGGAAAAACATAAAAAAGGAAAGAGCAAAGAAAAGAAAAGAAAAGGAAAAAAGAAAAGAAAAAAATTGAATGAAAAAGGAAATTCAAAAAAGGAAATAGAAAAACCGGTAAAAACCAGCCGGGAACCACCTTGAAGATTCCCAAAACCGGATTAGCACAAACGTTTGAACGGGCTGACCCATCCAAACATTCGTCAGATCTGCCCATGTGCGTCGCGTCGACTACTTGCCGCAATGAGCGACAAATAGGAATTTCCCATCGTTGGTGCCTTGCAGTCATTGGCGGAGCTAGTGTATAGGCACGGTGGGCCTTGGCCACCCAGAATATTTAGAATTTTTCTTGCCATATAATAGTTATACGATGTAAGGCCCACTAGCCCAGCTGAGTAGCTCTTTTCCTCCCAGAGACCCAGACCCGTGTGTGAGAAGGAATCGGATCCTCTAACATAGAGAAGGGAAATCACAGTGCTACAGTGTTAGTCTAGTGTAAAATGAAGAAGGGAAGTTAGAGACTGTTAGTAGGTAGTTAACAGGTTGTTTAATGTTGATATTTACTGTAGATATAAACAATTTTAAATTAATTTTATTTCACCATCAATTTGTTTGTATGTAATTAGCATAAATGTACATAGTAGATCATCAATTTGCAAATTAATTTAAGTTGTTTGAGCCATAATCATATGGATCAAAAGAAGGGATGTTAGGATAATGTAGCTTCTCTAACTTTCCTTCTCAATGTTAGAGGATCCACTTCCGCGTGAGAAGTAGGGCAACGCAACTGCTAGCACACTGCCGCCATGCCTGGTCGCATGGTCGGCCCTTGCACGCCGCCTCCCAGTTCCGGCTCTCCCTTGTCGTCGGCCCGCCACCCGCCCGTAGCCCCTTCCCTTGCCGCTCTCCTCCTCTCTCCGCTCTCCTACCCACCTCGCCATCTCATGTAGATTCTTGGAAGCTGTAAGCAGAGAAAAATCTCGATCCGCCCCACGGCTAGCTTCACCATCGCCGATGGCTTGACCCTACAGCCCTCGATGCCTCTCCAAGCTGTAGCTGCGTCTCCAGGTGCCAGGCGCCAGCTTCCTCGTCGTCTGGTTCAACAAAGCAATGTGAGACTCAGCCGGACTACTTTTTTTTGTTAGTGAAGATAATGTTCAGGATTTAGGAATTGCAAAGCCTCAACGTCGACAGTCATGTGGATTGATACTTCTTTGGAGGGCAATGCTCACGTATTTACCAAACTACCTGGTTATTAGGGAGTGGAGCTTGCCAGCTTGGTTCCAAGTTGATGCAGATTTCTACCAATAATAATAGATCCAAAGAAATGATGTGTATTAATTTTGATGAAATTAAATTGCAGAACATATCATGAAGAGGAATGGTGCCACTACCATTATGGACCTTTTTCAAATACATGAAGAGAAAGCGAGGAAGATTGAAGAGGCAGTGCCAAGTCCTCCTCCATCACCCCAACAGCCAAGTCCTTCAGTTCATTCTAATACAGACACTGAGATTGATATTGAAATTGAAGAGGCAACGCCAAGTCCTCCATCACCCCAACAGCCAAGTGCACATGTCTTTTTCAGGTGATCCAGGGAAAAGGACTCCCATTTCAAGAGTATGCTTTTAATGATCAAGATAGTGTTCGAAGAAGATATATTGCAAAACTTGCAAGCTAACCATATGCACATGCTTTTGAAGTCAGGAAAATCTATGGTAAAAATTGACACTTTAGTTTTGTTTGGTTTGAGAAGTACAATTGGCTAGAATATAGTGTCTCAAAGGAAGCAGCATATTGCTTTGTGTGTTATTTGTTCAAAGGTAAAACTAACGGGGGGCCAAGGGGTGATGCCTTTGTTAAAAATGGTTGGAGAAATTGGAACAAACCCGATGCACTTGACAAGCATGTGGATGGTATTGGTAGCATTCACAACCAAGCTCAAAGAGAAGTATAATTTATTTGTGACACCTCAAATGTTAATTTATAATAACTTTGTGAAGGTGTCTAAAGAGGATCTACGTCTTTACAAGGCTACGCTAACCTATTCACTTTGATGCTTGAGATTTCTTTTGAACCAATGATGTCTACTACGCAACCTTCTTCTTGTAGACGTTGTTGGGCCTCCAAGTGCAGAGGTTTGTAGGACAGTAGCAAATTTCCCTCAAGTGGATGACCTAAGGTTTATCAATCCGTGGGAGGCGTAGGATGAAGATGGTCTCTCTCAAACAACCCTGTAACCGAATAACAAAAAGTCTCTTGTGTCCCCAACACACCCAATACAATGGTAAATTGTATAGGTGCACTAGTTCGGCGAAGAGATGGTGATACAAGTGAAATATGGATGGTAGATATAGGTTTTTGTAATCTGGAATTATAAAAACAGCAAGGTAACAAGTGGTAAAAGTGAGCGCAAACGGTATTGCAATGCTTCGAAACAAGGCCTAGGGTTCATACTTTCACTAGTGCAAGTTCTCTCAACAATAATAACATAATTGGATCATATAACTATCCCTCAACATGCAACAAAGAGTCAATCCAAAGTCACTAATAGCGGAGAACAAACGAAGAGATTATTGTAGGGTACGAAACCACCTCAAATTTATCCTTTCTGATCGATCTATTCAAGAGTCCGTAGTAAAATAACACGAAGCTATTCTTTCTGTTCGATCTATCATAGAGTTCGTACTAGAATAACACCTTAAGACACAAATCAACCAAAACCCTAATGTCACCTAGATACTCCAATGTCACCTCAAGTATCCGTGGGCATGATTATACGATACTAGTTGACCCGTTGCGCCAAATGGCGCAGAGACCTGCTGAAGACATGATGTCGACGAAAATAGTTTCATGCTGCAAGAACCTTCAACTAAATCATGCTATTTTTTAAACATGTTTATTACGTTGTTAAATAATAGTCTAGGAAAAGGGAAACTTTGCATAATATGAATATGTTCAGTTTGAAAATATGGCCACTATGATGAGAGAGTAAAGTTGGCATGGTTGTATTTTTTTAGCAAGTTTAAAAACATGGTTATCATGATGAGAAACCTGGCCGTGCATCTTTTTCCTGCAAAAAAGAGGGAAAAAGATAAGAAACCTAAGAAAAAAACATGTCTTTGTTGTGCATATACGAAGATATAGGGATTAGGAGGTATTAGGATAGCCCATACCTGCAAAAAAAGAGGGAAAAGGATAAGAAACCTAAGAAAAAAACATGTCTTTGTTGTGCACATACGGAGACATAGGGATCAGGAGGTATTAGGATAGCCCTTATGGTATTTAGCCCAGCCCACGTAGCGTGATGCCTGTGGCCCATGAGGAGCTGAATATGAAGTGGCAGGGGGCAGATCCGGCGAAGACTGTCTATCCCCTTCCTTTCTTTCTCGGTTCCTCAGCTGGGTGATAGAGGCATTTCCTCAGCCACCGACCAGTGCGATTTCTTATCCGTTGCACCAAATGATGCAGAGACCCGCTAAAGCCATGTTGTCGATGAAAATAGTTTCATTTTGCAAGGACAATTCAGTACTCATTGTAGAAAGCCCATATATTAAACCATACTCTTTTGAAAATGTCTATCAAATTGTGAAATCCAAGTTTGAACAAAAAGTGTATAACAGTTGCACCAAAAAATTATATTTGTATAACACTGCTCATTGCGCTAAATGGCATCGAGTCCCATTTAAAACCATGCACTTGCTAAAAATATTTGCATTTTTTCAGTAACTGTGTTTGAGCAAATACATACGGTAGAACTTAGTAAAAGTTTAATTGATTGTCTGTTTAAGCTCACATAAAATGCAAGATGGCAACAACAGAGCACAACTGTATCATGTGCAACAGCAGCCAAAATTATTTAGCTAATAAACTGTCTAAAGTGAACCAACCATTTCAGAGTAGTTTATTCCACATCTCATTCTCCTCGAAAATGAGCCCAAGTGGCCATCAACAAATACAATTGTTTTGATACAACAACGGTAAGAGAAATGAGTAACCATCAAAGAAACAAAATGTTTAAATTAGTTTTTTCTAACCATGGAGGAGAGTTTCATGTGAACTTTATAAAAGAAGGCCAACGTCAAGGAACAGCATGTTGACATACTCATCCTGCTCTCCGTTCTTGTCATCAGTCCCAGCAATCAGCTCCTGACCAACACCTTCAGCAACAACCACGACAATGCCCCTTATTCTTTATCCTTGCATATACAGGAACTCAATCAGGTCAAGAAAAAAAGATATGAATCAACTCTCAAGATCAAGTGAGATGGGTGCCTTCCCTGTCTACTACCGCCAGGCTCAACACCAACTCCACATATCAAGCACATATTGCCTTTCCACAACATGACAGCACTCTTCAAAGCAACAAACAAAAAGGTTGGGCCTACAATGATGCCTCATTGCCTGAGAAGAATAAAAGAGGGAGCTCACCTTGATGAGTTGGAATCAGATGCACTCGTTATAGCTCGACCAAGCTGCGCCCATGGTCTGGATTGGCGCTCCCGCTGCCTATACAGTCTGCTGCGGGTTAGAAGACGTGCCCAGCCTCCTCGTAGGTTAGAATATACTTTTATTCTAGATCATTATCAGTCTCGTAAACTTTTCAGCAGATGATGATGCAATCAAAACAATTCCAAAATAAATGATATACTGATGAGAAAAGGTTAGGATTCTGGTAGAAATAGCCAGCCTTCTACTGGCTATATTTTTGAAGTTATTTTCTGTTATTGTATGAGAACAACAAGATTTATAGGGTGAAATTAGGTCATGGACATGCTACAACTTTTGTAAAGGGAAAAAGGTTCACCAAAGAACAATCCATAGCAAAAGAAGCATCCAATTGGATCCATTACATTACCCTCTGCTTGATTTTCTGACCAGCAGCAGGATCCTTTTTATGAATAAGCTCGTAAGAAACCAGGATGACATCCTTTAAAGGCCTAGGTGTTTCTTAGACTTTTCCAGCCAAGAACATGCAAACAGTAGTGATTGTCTGTATAGATGTTAGATTCAGACTTCATTTGCCCATTCGCCATGAAAAAATAAGAATAACTGCATAACAAATAGTATAGAATACTAATATTCTGTCAAGACATATAGAGGAAAATCACCATTACCACTTCTGTTGTAGATAAGAACACAAGAAATCACATGCACTTCTATTTCAGTAAACACGCTTGGTACTACTTCATGGATAGGGTGATTTTCAAATGCTTTCACGTTCAATAATTTAAGAGTAACTAGGCCTAAATCAACTCTGATGTGTGTTTGAGAGCTGTACCAGCCAAAATATTCATGATAAACCCTCAACCCCGCATAATTGATCGAATGGTGTGCCCACCTGTGAACTGCTATTTAGTAACAAGGTCTCAGGCTCTTCTAAACTAAAATCCCCACATCACACCAAGAGGATGTACATCTGTGCATCTTATCCTCATAGAAAATACCTACTGTTTATAACCACCCCCTACAGTTCACAAAAGTACAAGTTGTTTTGACATCTACAGAGTATGCTGCTAGCTTCAGCGCCAACTTCTATTGGACTGGAGAAGTACAAAGTGTATTATTAGCTATTAATGCCTCTGTATGGAGAGAACAATCGCCAAACTGGAAAACCATGGAGATAGAAACTATTTGTTATTTTTATTCATAAACTATGAGGCAAAAAACAGGATATTATAAACTCAAATAAAGTATCTACATGTTATAAAGTTAGAAGCTGCACTTCAACAAATATTTAAAAATTGGACTATAGTTAGTCATTGACTAACACTTACTCGTCTATCATTTTTTGCATGAGATTGACGAAGGTAAAAACGGTGACAGAACATAATAGATGTAGCAATTGTCACTTGTGGCCTACATACAAAGAAAAAATTCAGCATAAGTTGACAGTATAATTCCAGCAAGAGTTGTGGCATTATCTCCACATGTAATAAAAACTAAAGATACGAGCATAACAATTTTTATCGCAATTGCAAACTATTAAAGATGTGGTGCGTACCATGGAAGCCTTCAAGGGCCAAAAGAAAAAATGCATACAAACATGCATTGCCCAAAACAATTCTAAAATGGCAGACTACCATCATACAGGGCATATTTTTAGTATATCTTAACATTTCATATGATATGATAATGTATCGTATTTATGGAGAAAAAACCAACCAGCAGTTCATTCAGAAAAAATGTGCTTGCCATAAGAGTGCTCCATAAAGAAGTAAAATATTATCTTATCAGACAAACAATTGAATATCTCTGGACCAAATATATGCTGGTGTAAAACAAAAACACATCAGGAGAAGCAATTACGATACAATGACAATATAAAGACACATTTTGAAATATTTAACATCTGGTTGGGTAAGTAGCAGAACTCAGTCTTTTTGGATAAGTAAGGGACGGTCAGCCAACAGGCTACAGTATCGATAAATGCATAAAAAAAAGGGCAACCTGGTGCATGTAGCTCCCGCTTGCGCAGGGTCCAGGGAAGGGTCCGACCACTTTGGGTCTATAGTACGCAGCCTTTCCCTACATTTCTGTAAGAGGCTGTTTCTAGGACTTGAACCCATGACCTCATGGTCACAAGGCAGCAGCTTTACCACTGCGCCAAGGCTCCCCTTCTGTATCGATAAATGCATAGAAGGACATAAAATATCTTACACTTTGAGCTACAGTATCGACATTTCCATAAGTTCTACTAACTCATCACCAACTTCCTGAAGATTATTCCAAAACCCCAAAGCGAAGAGTTTTTTTTACTGGAAATATGAGATAACTGAATGAAATACAAATATAGACTATCCTAGGTGGCAAAGTGTTTGGCATGTCGTCATGTAATGCTAGATGGCGCAACCCATTTATTTTAACTGGGTTATTTGCATATCAAGGCGTTTTATGTACAACTATAGGTTTTATATAGCATTAAGTAGCACCGGGCACAACATACCTTAAACGCAGCAATGCCCGATCAACAGCAGGAACAAACCACACAGATACATGTTATTTCCTTGATCACGGTAGCTAGCCTGATCCTTCTCCCTGTCATTGGCCGCCTTCCCTCTCCTGCAGCCACACCCCAGATCCAGAACATTAAAATGATCAGCAGACCAAGCACCATGATAGCACCCACATAAACGATAATACACGTGTACCTAGGAAATAGAGCAGCTAACCTTAACGAGAACGGAGATGCAACAGATCGTAGAACCTGTAAAACAAATGGGAACGATCTGGTCAGAGCACAACCATGGTACAGTACATAGAAGCAAAAGAACACTTCACAAATATGAAGTTAGATTCTGGCACAAGAGAGGGATTTCATCGCCTCCAGCTTGAGCTTGCCTTCGGGCTGTCTTACATTGCGTCCGACTCAAAGGCAAGGTGAGGAGGCAGGGGAGGGGGATCAAAAGGGATGGGAGGAGGACCTGCGAGGGCGACGACGTCGGCCTTGCCTGCCTTGTAGGAGAGGACGCTTTGGGAGACACATGCTTGCACTCACCGGCGCTCGTTGTCGCCCAGCCGACGAGTCTCCCCCGACCTCCGACCCCGCCCACATCCGCTGCTCCTTCAACCCATGCTGCAAATTAATAGCTAGAGCGACATTTCACTGCAACAATCAGTGGATAATGTATTTGACTAAAGTAGTACTATTATAGTGTCTCTATTGTATCCCAAGAATGAACTGGATGTTTGTACAACAAATACTATTCATGAGCAATTGTCACATGCAACTCTTATTACATCCGGTCCTTCATCCAGCGCAGCAAGATGGATCCATATCCATAATTGGCGTTGTAATGAACTGTGGTTTCTTTCAAAAAATTAGTCTGAGAATTGGACAAATATGCTTCTATGCACAACAGAAAGAGTGAGCATGGGGGGCATCAAGTTACCATGACCTCCAAAACAGGTATAACAACGGAAATAAGTGGACAAATCCTGCTCACACGCATACACGAAATATAAGCAGCACGAGAACGAACAACACACAACGCCCGACCATATCCAGAACATTTAAACGATCATCACTACATACAGATATTTAAAAGATCACCAAGGCAGACAGCATGACGCAGAAGATACTGAACGTAAAACACACACACATGTAGTAGAAAGGAAAGAAGAAAACCTTGATGAGTCGATCAACACAGCGACAAAAGAGATCATACAACCTGTGAAGTACACAAAAAAACAACCGGTCAGAGCACAACGACACACAGGCATGCAATGAACACTCAGCCGGTCACGGAAGCAACAGAACGGCCTATTTACCCGAGGCAGCAAGCACAACACGTTGGGTAAGCAGCAGGACGGACGAGAAGAATAAGCGCCAGCAACATGAGAAGTAGGTTGAACCGTAGAACAAGCGTCAGCACACATGCATTTCATCAAACATTCTATAGGCAAGCACAAGAGGGGTGGACTAACCTCAGTGAGAAGGAGAGACAGGAAACCGTATCAAACTGCGCATGACCGAAACAAAGGCAAGCATGCAAAATTAGCACGACGAATCCAAAGCAGTGGCGAAGAACATGCGAACCAGAGAAGGACGAACCTCAACCAATGGCAAACATCAAACAGAGGAGGCCCATCGAAACAGAGCATGGGGCTGCCGCATCTCAGCCACCATGCAGCAGGGCGAGGTAAAATATCCCAGTCCATCTCTCCTTTTGCGTCACAGTTTCATTCATCTTCTAGAGGACTAACATGATTAGCACATCAACCAAGAAAATAAAAGGAACGATGAACATCACACGAAAAAAACAAGAACGATGAACATCACCTCAACAGGAGACGAGGTAGATCGATTGGGCTTTTTGTCCTCGGCCACCAGCGATGTGGTCGGAGGGCGATTCTTCTCCTCTTCCATCTCGTTCTCCTCCCGGCCGGCGGCGGCGGCCCAGAGATCCTTGTCGACCGCGCGCACGGTGCAACACAGCTCGTCATGCCGGGAGGCGGCGGGGCCGAGGCCGCCGGCGGCCGCCTGAACGAGGCCCTCGGCTCAGTCGCAGGACTCGCTGAAGGCGTGGAGGCAGCGGTGGAGGTCCGTGAGCGCCACCGTGCACCCGGGCTCGCGGACGGCGGCAGCGGCCGCCGCGGCGTCAACCAGCGCGTTGGAGGCGCCAGTCCATCTCTCTCTCCAACTGCAGATGGAGGTGAGGCACGCACGATGCATCGGTCAGCCAGGCCCCACAAGCACATGCATCGGGTAGCTGCAGTCCATCCTCTCTCTCCAAAGTCCAAATGTAGACGAGACGCAACACCGCGCACGGGAAAGGCATACACGCGCACTAGACACGGGAGTAGCAGTCGACGAGCGGGACCAGATCAGCGGCGGCCCACCTGTCATCGCGCTAGTACAAACGCGTGTGCACAATCCGGGTGCACATGCGTCAATCCACCCCTCTGAAGCTGACGAGCACCACAGTAACTCCCACGACACACGATGCAAGAAGCGCGTGAGGAGCGCCGCGCCACGAGCAGTTGACCGAGGTAACCAGGAAATACACGTACACGGAAAAAACACACCAAGAAGCTGACACGTGGGACCATGCGTAGGCAGGCCCACCTGCAGCCGTAGCACCAGCCAGTGAGGAGAAACATGGGGAGCAGCACATAACCCGCGTCCGCACAGCGCCCACGACGCGGGCCTCGCGCGCACGCGGCACGGCAGGACAGCCTGCCTTGCGCACCCAACAAACTGGCACCCAGCCAATTCGATCCAGCCCGAGCCCACAGGTCACACACTGTCCAGATCTCACCATGCAGTCAAAATGGCAGAAGTCAATTCCCATCGAGATCCAATGAACAGCAGGCAAAAAAAGACTTCGTTGACCAGGATCGAACGGCCAACGAAGGAAGCGATCGGGGGAGCTTCCTGGGAGCGAGTTGGCTAGCTTCTGTTTTGTTTTAAATGCATCACACAATCTCTGATTTATCTATTCAACCAACACAAAGTACTTCAAAAAGTGCCCCAAAGTTTCTACCGAAGAGTCAAGACGAAAACGTGTGCCAACCCCTATGCATAAGTTCACAAGGTCACTGAACCCGCAAGTTGATCACCAAAACGTACATCAAGTAGATCACGTGAATATCCCATTGCCACCACAGATAAGCACATGCAAGACATACATCAAGTGTTCTCAAATCCTTAAAGACTCAATCTGATAAGATAACTTCAAAGGGAAAACTCAATCCATTACAAGAGAGTAGAGGGGGAGAAATATCATAAGATCCAACTATAACAGCAAAGCTCGCGATACATGGAGATCGTGCCAAATCAAGAACACAAGAGAGAGAGGGATCAAACACATAGCTACTAGTACATACCCTCAGCCCCGAGGGTGAACTACTCCCTCCTCATCGTGGAGAGCGCCGGGATGATGAAGATGGCCACTGGTGATGGATCCCCCCTCTGGTAGGGTGCCGGAACCGGGTCCCGATTGGTTTTTTGTGGCTACAGAGGCTTGCGGCAGCGGAACTCCCGATCTAGGTTATTTTCTGGAGGTTTCTGTATTTATAGGAATTTTTGGCGTAGGTCTCACGTCAGGGGGGTCTCCGAGCCGTCCACGAGATAGGGGGCGTGCCCCCACCATCGTGGGCAGCCCGGGTCTCTTCTTGCCCAACTCTTTTACTCTAGGGGCTTCTTTTGGTCCATAAAAAATCATCAAAAATTGGCACGTCAATTGGACTCCGTTTGGTATTCTTTTTCTATAAAACTCAAAAACAAGGAAAAAACAAAAACTGGCACTAGGCTCTAGGTTAATAGGTTAGTCCCAAAAATCATATAAAATATCATATAAATGCATATAAAACGTCCTAGATGGATAATATAATAGCATGGAACAATCAAAAATTATAGATACGCTGGAGACGTATCAAGCATCCCCAAGCTTAATTCCTGCTCGTCCTCGAGTAGGTAAATGATAAAAACAGAATTTTTGATGTGGAATGCTACCTAACATATTTATCCATGTAATTCTCTTTATTGTGGCAAGAATATTCAGATCCATAAGATTCAAAACAAAAGTTTAATATTGACATAAAAATAATAATACTTCAAGCATACTAACAAAGTAATCATGTCTTCTGAAAATAACATGGCCAAAGAAAGTCCATCCCTACAAAATCATATAGTTTGGCTATGCTCCATCTTCGTCACACAAAGTACTTAATCATGCACAACCCCGATGACAAGCCAAGCAATTGTTTCATACTTTAGAATTTTCAAACTTTTTCAACTTTCACGCAATACATGAGCATGCACTACAAAAAAAATACACTTGCATGATGATCCGTGTTTGTCACAGTAGGTCGCGTTTTTTGTCATGCATGTACATCCATGACGATTTTATGACAGAATCAAGATAGTCATACATGTGCTGTCGTAGAAGTGTTCCTTGACATTACCAAAATTATCATCACGGAAGTGTCCACTTCCATGACGATAAATCATGCGTCACAGAAGTGCTTTCGTCAAGGTTGACCGACACATGGCATCCACCGTAACGGAACACGGTTAAGCTATCGGGTCCGGTTTTGGATCCGATAACCCGTTAACAGCCCGGGCCAATGGGGATTTTCCACATGTAAAATCATCATTGGCTGGAGGAAACACGTGTCGGCTCACCGTCGGGACAGATGTCATCCACTCATTGGACAGAAGGCGCCTATGATACGTCGACACGTGGCATGGCCCAACAGAGGCCCATTCTTGTGAAAAGGACAGCCCGTTTGACTTGGTCAAAAGGTGGCGGGCCGGCCAACTGAAAGCCTGTTAACGGCCTGTTCGCATATAGCCCATTTATAGCCCGCTAGCCCAGGGCCCGTTACGACCTATCCGAATTAGGCCCAGTAGTGTCATATGGGCCGTCCAATATGATTCCAGCCCGTTTTAACTTCCGGCCCATGTATGGCCCATGACGTCTTTCGACCCATATGAGGCCCTTTGTAACTCTTGGCCCATTAACGGCCTATGGTGAAACTGGCCCGTAATGAACAGTGTATCACTTTATACCCATTAACAACCCATTATTCCATTGGATCGTTTCCAGCCCATGTTATCTTTCATCCTTCTCAGGGCCCATTTATTCTTGGGCTCATTTTTAGCATTCGGTTAATTACGGCTCGTTACTGTCATTTTCTGCTTGTGGGCCAAATTCAGCCCGTTGTTACAGTCGACCCGTTTGTGGCCCGTTAATACGTTGGGCCGTTTTCATAGCGTCATCAAATACGGCCTATTAACGATGGCCCGTTATGGTTATTGTCCATTACATATTATATGTCCATCTTGCCATGTTCACTTTGCATGACATGCTTATTCATATGCCTTTATCATGCATTTGTGACCCATGCTTTGCATTACACATGATGATTGATTCTACTACTTGTATGTGTATTTGCAAGCTTGGTGGAGATATTACTTGTTCTTGCCATGTTTCCTTTATGATCCATTCCTATGATGATACTATGATCTTGCTTTGTGCTCGTGCTTGCGATATGTCATGTGCATTTCCTATATCTATCATTTGCTCACATGACATGATTGCCATGATTTCCTCTAGTGTGCTGCATCTTCGCTCCACTAGTTTGCATGACTTGATTTCTATGCTTTCTCATGTTGCATCCAATTCTTGGATTACTTGCTCCTATCACATGTTTGGTTGCAACAATGTCATTACTTCACATATGCCCATTGCTTGTCACATGATTGCCTTGATTGCCTCACACATGATGAACAATTGCTCTGTCTATTGTGTTGAGTGCCACTCGATTTTCACTACACCCTATGCACATTATGCTTGGATTGTCTTGCACTTGACGCATGTGTTTAGTCATATCACCTTCTTGGGTGTTGTGAATGACTCTTATGCCTACCATAGACCGTTCATTGAGAGTCTTATGCATGCTTGCTATAACATTGAGGTAGATGCTTGTTTACTTGTCCCACATATTAGCATCTTTACCTCACCTTTGCATGATTGTTTCCATGATGCTTTTCCATGTGCCCAATTTATGTGCTTACATGCCATGCCACACTCCCTTGTCACACCATATGCTATGCTTGATGACGACACTTGTTTGGTGAATCACCTCTTGAATGCTTGGTGTTGCTCTAATGCTAACCGCATTTGTTTTTCCAAGTGTTTGTTCTACTTGATCCTTTTGAAGGAATCACGAGAAGGTGCGACATTGGAGAGTGCCCATTTCAAGCTTGACGATGATGAGTACTTGGTGGTTGTCCACTTCTACACGGCGACGCCCTCTCTTTCCCATGGTGATGAAGATCACGATCCATGGACGGATCTCTCCCGGGGGGGTGATGTGGAGCATACCTACGTCATCCCCATGGACTCTACTACAACTCGTCAAGCACCTCGAGGACCAGTGGCAAGAGCATGTGCACGCACCGTCAAAACCGAGGTTAACTCTTTCCTCTCCGAGTTTCATCCGGATTCACTTGAGAATGGGATTCTACCTCAAAGAGACACGTTGTGCATTCTTAGGTACTTCAGAGATTGTCACGAGGAAGCACGAACGAATCACCAAGTTCACCGGAGACCCACGTAGGAGGAGAAGTAAGAAGGATGCGCGAGAAGCACGACGCAAAGGAGGTCCCGGACCACCCCAGCCCTCACCTATAGCCGGCGGATGTCACGCCCAATATGTGACCCTATCCAAAAGGAACTCGAAGGTCCCACCAAGGATAGACCCGCATATTGAAACACTTTTGCAAGGTGGATATCATTACATCAACATTACATAATAAATGGGGATACATACAAGAGGCATACAATGCCACACGAATACAACATCACAATACATCAGAGCATCATCCGGCTACGAATGAGACACAAACAGAAACTCAAACAACATCCACCCTGCTAGCCCAGGCTGCCGACCTGGAACCCATCCCCTGATCGAAGAAGCAGAAGAAGAACTCAACGCAAGCAAGCATCGCTCTCGCGTCATGATCATCGAAACCTGTACCTGCAACTATTGTTGTAGTAATCTGTGAGCCACGAGGACTCAGCAATCCCATTACCATGGGTATCAAGACTAGCAAAGCTTAATGGAAAGGAAGGGGTAAAGTGGTGAGGCTGCAGCAGCGACTAAGCATATATGGTGGCTAACATACGCAAATAAGAGCGAGAAGAGAGCAAGCAGAACAGTCGTGAAGCTAGCAATGATCAAGAAGTAATCCTGAACTCCTACTTACGTCAAACATAACCCAGAAACCGTGTTCACTTCCCGGACTCCGCCGAAAAGAGACCATCACGGCTACACACGCGGTTGATGCGTTTTAATTCGGATCTGGTGTCAAGTTATCTACAACCGGACATTAACAAATTCCCATCTGCCTATAACCGCAGGCACGGCTTTCGAAAGATTATACCCTGCAGGGGTGTCCCAACTTAGCCCATGACAAGCCCTCACGATCAACGAAGGAATAGACCTTCTCCCAGGAAGACCCGATCAGACTCGGAATCCCGGTTTACAAGACATTTCGACAATGGTAAAACAAGACCAGCAAGACCGCCCGATGCGACGACAATCCCGATAGGAGCTGCACATATCTTGTTCTCAGGGCAACACCGGATGAACACTACGTACAACTAAAACCAACCCTCAAGTTTCCCCGAGGTGGCGCTGCAAGTGGTTCTGGTTCGGACCAACACTTAGACAAGCACTGGCCCGGGGGGCTATAATAAAGATGACCCTCAAAAGAGCGACTCCCAAGGGAAAAGTAGGTGGTGGTGAGGCAAATGGTAAAACCAAGGTTGGCCTTGCTGGAGGAGTTTTATTCAAAGCGAACTGTCGAGGGGGTCTCATAAATCACCCGACCGCGTAAGGAACGCAAAATCCGGAAACATAACACCGGTATGACGGAAACTAGGGCGGCAAGAGTGGAACAAAACACCAGGCATAAGGCCGAGCCTTCCACCCTTTACCAAATATATAGATGCATTAATAATATAAGAGATATTGTGATATCCCAACATAATCCTGTCCACCATGGAGCAATCTTCAACTTCACCTGCAACTAGCAACGCTATAAGAGGGCTGAGCAAAGCGGTAACATAGCCAAACAACGGTTTGCATAGGAAAGGTGTCAAAGGTTAGAGGTTCATGGCAATTTGGGATGGCTTGATAAACAGGTAATAGGTAGCGCAGCATAGCGATAGAACGAAGCAACTAGCATAGCAATGATAGTAGTGAGATCCGGGGGAGCGGTCATCTTGCCTGAAATCCCGCAAGGAAGAAGAACGAGTCCATGAAGAAGATGAAGCCACGAAGACGAACCAAGCGTAGACGAACGAATCCTCATGATTGCAACGAAACAGGAACTAACAAGAAGAGGCACACAACATGGTAAACACACCACACATGAACAAGGCATGATGCACAATCAAGTATGATGCATGACAAAGCTACGCGAAGCTACTCATGGCAAGGGATGATGCAAACAAGAGCAACACATCAAGGCAAGTTTAAATGAGGCCGGGAACAACATATAACAATTCCGGTAAGTCCTCATATGCATATTTCAAAATTGATCCAGATCTGCATAAACCTTATGTTCAAGTTGTTAAACAGCAAGTTAAGGTGCAACAAGATGATCTACACGAGATTCTAGTCAAGTTACATATAAAGTTCATTTAGTTCGGAGCTACGGCCTAGAAGATATGAGCAACACAAGTTAAACATGGCATTGATGCAAAATGCACCCAAACATCAAGCAAACACCTCAAAACATGGATGCAACATGATAATATGAAACTACATGCAATTCTAAGCAAGTTACATATAGAGCACACTCAAAACGGAGCAACGGTTCAAACACATACACTCTATACAAGTTTGAAGGACAAGCTGTCCAAAACAGCAACTAGGCATATTGCAAGCATCAAAACAACATGCTACAGCACCCCAACATGATAACAAAAGGCATGGATATGATGTACACGTAAAGCATTACAAAACATGAACACTGAGCTATCTCCATAAATCACTAGAACATGCTCAAACACACATGGTAAGATTGCAAGTTATAACAATTTCAGACTTTGCAGAAAATAACATCACGATGCAATGTTTAGAGCTATCAAACAACATGTTATAGGAACTTATCATGGCAAACAAAGGCATGGTTTGAATCTACTAAATGCATAGATCAAAAGTCCCTTACTGACCATAAGCCAAAAAGGAACAGAAAATATGATGGCACCCACGTAAACATAGCAAGTTATTATTACAGATTCATACATGGCAGGAACATAATTATGAAGGCATGTAGATGAGCTTGTGCAACTTTCTACAGAGCAATACATGGCATGGCAAGGCACCCAACAGTAAGAAGGCATATTTATGAAGTTAAGCATGGCAAGAGCAAGTCCATAGGGTGCACGAAACACTAGGAAAACACATGGTAACAACTGAACTTAATGTTAACAGGCTGACAGCAACATTATGAAGCAACTTTGAAGCAAGATAAGAACAAGCTACAGCAAGCTATAAATGCTACCAGGGGCATGGATGGTTAGAGGATGACATGTAGATCAAAACATGTTTATAGAACATCTCCAGATTATGCATAGAATGACTAGTAGCAACATGTTTATATAGCATCACGAAATAACAGATTCAGCCTAGCGAAACAGCAACATCATGTACACTACTTAACAAGCTCGATTCACTCACCACAAGTCATTGCATTACAAGATAAGCATAGCATCATCAATAAGACATGTTTGTGTAACCAACCAAGGCAAGAACAAGTCCATAGCATGCAAGGATCAACTATAGCATCCTTGGCTAAATTGAATAACAAGTAAACAATTTGCCAGGAAACATTTTGAAGCAAAAGTAGAGCACGAAAATGACATACTAGACTACTCCATAATTGCAACCAAGGGCATGAATGGATAGACAAACATCACATGTTCAAAACACCCTTACTGAAGTATCTCTAAATTTGCATGGATCTCTCTGTAGCATCAAGTTTACATGGCACCAAAATAACAGCAGAACGGGGACTAAAATCAGCAACATCACGATGCCTAGTTTGCATGCTTGTGCTAGTCACCACATTGATCACAAAAATACATGGTAAGCACCTTTGTAAAGAAGACATGGCATAGAACAAAACACATGTAGACATCAACCTCATAGGATGCACACATCAATCATGGCAAAAATGACAAAAGAGCTCGTTCTGATAACAGATAGCAGAAAACATCATGAAGCACTCTTACAACGATGATTCAGGCATCAAGATGAGCTCAAATGAATATGATGCAATGGAATGAAATGATTTACTCGTTGAGACGAACAATTTGACATATTACACGCACGAAACGGAGCTACGAATGCAGAGATATGATGGCATGAACATGGCACGAAAATGACAAAATCTGGGACTTAGACGAATTTCGGCGACGGGAAAATCAACCTCTGTTTTCAGATCTGAGATGCACGGGTCCCGAGGTTCGTCGGAGAGCATCGGGGAAGAAGAAGGTGCGGCGGCCGGAGCTAGGGATCGCCGGATCTGGGGCCGGGGACGGCGTGGGAGGCGAGGCGAGGGGCGGCCGGAGGCGGCACGGAGGCGGGC